>NW_027142902.1:0-105000 GCF_026170545.1 Melanerpes formicivorus
GGTTCGGTGCAGGGCTGGGCTGGAGCTGGGACTGGGGCAGGGCTAGGGCTGGGCTGGTTCTGGGCTGGGGGCAAGGATGGGGTTTGGGCTGGGGTTGGGCCAGGGCTTGGGCTGGGCTGGGACCGGGGCTGGGCTGGGGTAGGGCTGGCACAGGGCTGGGGCTGGGGCTGGGGCTGGGGCGGGGACTGGGGCAGGGCTATGGCTGGGGCTGGGCTGGGGCCGAGTCTGGGTCCGGGGCTGGGTCTGGGGCCGGGGCAGGGCTGGGGCAGGGTTGGAACTGGGGCTGGGCTGGGGGCAAGGTTGGGGCTGGGGCTGGGCTGGTGGCGAGGTGGGGGCTGGGGCTGGGGCTTGGGCAGGGGATGGGCTGGGTCTAGGGCTGGGGCTGTGCTGGTGCTGTGCTGGGAGTGGGCTGGGGACTAGGGCAGGGGCAGGGCTGGGGCAGGGCTGGGGCTGGGCTGGGGCCAGGTCTGGGGCTGGGGCTGGAGGCTGGGGCCGGGGCTGGGCTGGGGATGAGATGGGGCAGGGCCGGGGCTGGAACTGGGGCTGGGGCAGGGGTTGGGGCCGGGGCTGGTCTGGGGATGAGCTGGGGCAGGGCTGGGGCTTGAGCTGGGGGCCGGGGCTGGGCTGGGGCTCAGCTGGGGCTGGGGGCTGGGGCTGGGGACAAGGCTGAGGCAGGGCGGGGCAGGGGCTGGCGCAGGACTGGGGCTGGGGCTGGGGCTGGGGGCTGGGGCTGAGGGCTGGGTCTTGGCTGGGGCTGATGGATGGGGCTGGGGCAGGGCTGGGGTAGGGCTTGGGCTGGGGCTGGGGCTGGGGTAGGGGCAGGTCTGGGGCATGGCTGGGGCTGTGGCTGGGGCATGGCTGGGGCTGTGGCTAGGGCTGTGGCCGGGGCTGGGGGCAGGGATGGGGCAGGGCTGGGGCTGGGGCTGGGCTGGGGGCCGAGGGTGGGGCTGGGGCAGGGCTGGGGGTGGGGCAGGAACCAAGTCTTGGGCATGGCTAAGGCTGGGGCTGGGGCTGGGTCAGGGCTGGGCTAGGGCTGGGCTGGGGCTGGGGCAGGGCAGGGGCTGGGCTGGGGCCGGGGCTTGAGCAGTGTTAGGGCTGGGGCTGGAACCAAGGCTTGGGCAGGGCTGGGGTCTGGAGGCTGGGGCTAGGGCTGGGCTGGGGCTGGGGCAAGGGTGGGCTGGTGGCTGGGCAGGGCTGGGGCAGGGCTGGGGCTGGGCTGGGGGCTGAGCTGGAGGCAGGGCTGGGCTGGGGCTTGGGCAGGGGATGGGCTGGGTCTAGGGATGGGGCTGTGCTGGTGCTGTGCTGGGAGTGGGCTGGGGACTAGGGCAGGGGCAGGGCTGGGGCAGGGCTGGGGCTGGGGCTGGAGGCTGGGGCCGGGGCTGGGCTGGGGATGAGCTGGGGCAGGCCCGGGGCTGGAACTGGGGCTGGGGCAGGGGGTTGGGGCCGGGGCTGGTCTGGGGATGAGCTGGGGCAGGGCTGGGGCTTGGGCTGGGGCCGGGGCTGGGCTGGGGCTCAGCTGGGGCTGGGGCTGGGCTGGGGACAAGGCTGAGGCAGGGCGGGGCAGGGCTGGCGCAGGACTGGGGCTGGGGCTGGGGCTGGGGGCTGGGGCTGAGGGCTGGGTCTTGGCTGGGGCTGATGGATGGGGCTGGGGCAGGGCTGGGGTAGGGCTTGGGCTGGGGCTGGGGCTGGGTAGGGGCAGGTCTGGGGCATGGCTGGGGCTGTGGCTGGGGCATGGCTGGGGCTGTGGCTGGGGCTGTGGCCGGGGCTGGGGGCACGGATGGGGCAGGGCTGTGGCTGGGGCAGGAACCAAGGCTTGGGCAGGGCTGGGGCTGGGCTTGGGCCGGGGCTGGGGCTGGGCTGGGGCTGGGGCAGGGCTGGGGCCGGGCTGGGGCCGGGGCTTGGGCAGGGTTGGGGCTCGGGCTGGAACCAAGGCTTGGGCAGGGCTGTGGCTGGAGGGTGGGGCTGAGGCTGGGCTGGGCTGGGCTGGGCTGGGGCAGGGGTTGGGGCAGGGGCAGGGCGGGGGCTGTGGCTGGGCTGTGGCTGGAGCTGGGCTGGGGCCGGGGTTGGGCCGTGAGTGGGGCTTGGCAGGGGCCGGGGCTGGGGCCGGGGCTGGGGCTGGGGGTGGGGCTGGGGCTGGGTCCAGGGCTGGGCTGGGCGGTGGCTGGGGCTGGGGCTTGGCTGGGGGCAGGGCTGGGGCTGGGGCTGGGCTGGGCTGGGGGAACGGATGGGGCTGGGGCTGGGGCTGGGGCTGGGGCTTGGGCTGGGGAAGGTCTGGGCCTGGACTGGGGATGAGGCTGGGTTGGGGCTGGGGCTGGGTCCAGGGCAGGGCTGGGGCTGGGGCTGGGGCTAGGCTGGGGTAGGGCTGGGGCAGGGCTGGGCTGGGGCTGGGGCTGGGCAGGGGCAGGTCTGGGGCTGGGCGGTGGCTGGGGCTGGGCTGAGGGTAGGGCTGGGCAGGGCTGGGCTGGGGCTGTGTCCAGGGTGGGGCTGGGGCTGGGCAGGGGCAGGTCTGGGGCTGGGCGGTGGCTGGGGCTGGGCTGGGGCTGAGGCTGTGTCCAAGGTGGGGCTGTGGCCGGGGCTCAGGCAGGACTGGGGCCGGGCTGGGGCTGGGGCTGGGTCCAGGGCAGGGGCTGGACTGGGGCTGGGGCTAGGCTGCGGCAGGGCTGGGGCTGGGCTGGGCCTGGGGCTGGGTCCAAGGTGGGGCTGGGGCCGGGGCTGGGGCTGGGGCTGGGCTGAGGGTAGGGCTGGGGCAGGGCTGGGGATGGCGCTGGGCTGGGGCTGGGTCCAGGGCTGTGGCTGGGCTGTGGCTGGAGCTGGGCTGGGGCAGTGCTGGGGCTGGGGCTGGGGCTGGGTTGGGGCTGGGTCCAGGGCTGGGTTGGGGCTGGGTCCAGGGCTGTGGCTGGGCTGGGCTGGGGCTGGGCTGGGGCTGAGGGTGGGGCTGGGGCTGGGCTAGGGCTGGGCTGGGGCCGGGGCTGCGACTGAGGCTGGGTCCAGGGCTGGGACTGGGCTGTGGCTAGGGCTGGGCCGGGCAGGGCTGGGGCAGGGGCTGGGCTGGGGCCGAGGGTGGGGCTGGGGCTGGGGCTGGGGACAGGGCTTGGGACAGGGCTGGGGCCAGAGCTGGGGCAGGGCTGGGGCCAGGCTGGGGCTGGGTTTGGTGCAGGGCTGGGCTGGAGCTGGGACTGGGGCAGGGCTAGGGCTGGGCTGGTTCTGGTCTGGGGGCAAGGATGGGGTTTGGGCTGGGGTTGGGCCAGGGCTTGGGCTGGGCTGGGACTGGGGCTGGGCTGGGGTAGGGCTGGCACAGGGCTGGGGCTGGGCTGGGGCTGGGGCGGGGACTGGGGCACGGCTATGGCTGGGGCTGGGCTGGGGCCGAGTCTGGGTCCGGGGCTGGGGTCTGGGGCCGGGGCAGGGCTGGGGCAGGGTTGGAACTGGGGCTGGGCTGGGGGCAAGGTTGGGGCTGGGGCTGGGCTGGTGGCGAGGGTGGGGCTGGGGCTGGGGCTGCGGACAGGGCTGGGGCTAGGGCTGAGGTAGGGGTAGGGCTGGGGCTGGATTGGGGCCAGGGCTGGGGCAGGACTAGGCTTGAGGCTGGGCCTTGGGCTGGGGCTGGGTTGGCGCAGGGCTGGGGCTGGGGCTGGAGCCAGGGCTGGGGCAGGAGCCAGGGCTGGGGCAGGGCTAGGTTAGGGCTGGGCTGGGGCGGGGCTGGGTCTGGGCCTGGGGCTGGGCTGAGGGCAGGGCTGGGCTAGGGCTGGGGCTGGGTCAGGGCTGGGGCTGGGGCTGGGGGCTGGGGCTGAGGGCTGGGTCTTGGCTGGGGCTGATGGATGGGGCTGGGTCAGGGCTGGGGTAGGGCTTGGGCTGGGGCTGGGGCTGGGGTAGGGGCAGGTCTGGGGCATGGCTGGGGCTGTGGCTGGGGCTGTGGCCGGGGCTGGGGGCAGGGATGGGGCAGGGCTGGGGCTGGGGCTGGAACCAAGGCTTGGGCAGGGCTGGGGCTCGGGCTGGAACCAAGGCTTGGGCAGGGCTGTGGCTGGAGGCTGGGGCTGAGGCTGGCTGGGCTGGGCTGGGCTGGGGCAGGGCTGGGGCAGGGGCAGGGCGGGGGCTGTGGCAGGGCTGTGGCTGGAGGCTGGGGCTGAGGCTGGGCTGGGGCTGGGCTGGGCTGGGGCAGGGCTGGGGCAGGGGCAGGGCGGGGGCTGTGGCTGGGCTGTGGCTGGAGCTGGGCTGGGGCCGGGGATGGGGCCGTGAGTGGGGGCTTGGCAGGGGCCGGGGCTGGTGCCGGGCCTGGGGCTGGGGGTGGGGCTGGGGCTGGGTCCAGGGCTGGGCGGGGCGGTGGCTGGGGCTGGGGTTTGGCTGGGGGCAGGGCTGGGGCTGGGGCTGGGCTGGGCTGGGGGAACGGATGGGGCTGGGGCTGGGGCTGGGGCTTGGGCTGGGGAAGGTCTGGGGCCTGGACTGGGGATGAGGCTGGGGTGGGGCTGGGGCTGGGTCCAGGGCAGGGCTGGGGCTGGGGCTGGGGCTAGGCTGGGGTAGGGCTGGGGCAGGGCTGGGGCTGGGGCTGGGGCTGGGCAGGGGCAGGTCTGGGGCTGGGCGGTGGCTGGGGCTGGGCTGAGGGTAGGGCTGGGGCAGGGCTGAGGCTGGGGCTGGGTCCAGGGTGGGGCTGGGGCTGGGCAGGGGCAGGTCTGGGGCTGGGCGGTGGCTGGGGCTGGGCTGGGGCTGAGGCAGTGTCCAAGGTGGGGCTGTGGCCGGGGCTGGGGCAGGACTGGGGCCGGGCTGGGGCTGGGGCTGGGTCCAGGGCAGGGGCTGGACTGGGGCTGGGGCTGGGCTGCGGCAGGGCTGGGGCTGGCTGGGCCTGGGGCTGGGTCCAAGGTGGGGCTGGGGCCGGGGGCTGGAGCTGGGGCTGGGCTGAGGGTAGGGCTGGGGCAGGGCTGGGGATGGGGCTGGGCTGGGGCTGGGTCCAGGGCTGTGGCTGGGCTGTGGCTGGAGCTGGGCTGGGGCAGTGCTGGGGCTGGGGCTGGGGCTGGGTTGGGGCTGGGTCCAGGGCTGTGGCTGGGCTGGGGCTGGGGCTGGGGCTGAGGGTGGGGCTGGGGCTGGGCTAGGGCTGGGCTGGGGCCGGGGCTGCGACTGAGGCTGGGTCCAGGGCTGGGACTGGGCTGTGGCTAGGGCTGGGCCGGGGCAGGGCTGGGGCAGGGGCTGGGCTGGGGCCGAGGGTGGGGCTGGGGCTGGGGCTGGGGACAGGGCTGGGGACAGGGCTGGGGCCAGAGCTGGGGCAGGGCTGGGGCCAGGCTGGCGCTGGGTTCGGTTGCAGGGCTGGGCTGGAGCTGGGACTGGGGCAGGGCTAGGGCTGGGCTGGTTCTGGGCTGGGGGCAAGGATGGGGTTTGGGCTGGGGTTGGGCCAGGGCTTGGGCTGGGCTGGGACCGGGGCTGGGCTGGGGTAGGGCTGGCACAGGGCTGGGGCTGGGGCTGGGGCTGGGGCGGGGACTGGGGCAGGGCTATGGCTGGGGCTGGGCTGGGGCCGAGTCTGGGTCCGGGGCTGGGTCTGGGGCCGGGGCAGGGCTGGGGCAGGGTTGGAACTGGGGCTGGGCTGGGGGCAAGGTTGGGGCTGGGGCTGGGCTGGTGGCGAGGGTGGGGCTGGGGCTGGGGCTGCGGACAGGGCTGGGGCTAGGGCTGAGGTAGGGGTAGGGCTGGGGCTGGATTGGGGCCAGGGCTGGGGCAGGACTAGGCTTGAGGCTGGGCCTTGGGCTGGGGCTGGGTTGGCGCAGGGCTGGGGCTGGGGCTGGAGCTGAGGGCTGGGGCAGGAGCCAGGGCTGGGGCAGGG
Source organism: Melanerpes formicivorus (assembly GCF_026170545.1). NCBI lineage: Eukaryota > Metazoa > Chordata > Aves > Piciformes > Picidae > Melanerpes > Melanerpes formicivorus. The sequence continues at coordinate 5,798 of NW_027142902.1, forward strand.
CTAGGTTAGGGCTGGGCTGGGGCCGGGGCTGGGTCTGGGCCTGGGGCTGGGCTGGGGTTGGGGCTTTGGCTGGGGCAGTGCTTGGGGCTGGTCTGAGGCTGGGCTGGGACCAGGACCGGGCTGGGGCAGGGACTGGGGCAGGGCTTGGGCTGGGGCTGGGGCTGGGGCTGGGATGGGGCATGGCTGGGGCTGCGGCTGGACTTGGGGCAGGAATGGGGATGGGGCTGGGGCTGGGGCTTGGGCTGGGGCAGGGCTGGGGCTGGGCAGCGGATGAGGCTGGGGTGGGGCTGGGGCTGGGTCCAGGGCAGGGCTAGGGCTGGGTCTGGGGCTGGGGCTGGGCAGGGCTGGGGCTGGGCATGGACTGGGATTGGGTAGGGGGTAGGGCCGGGGCTGGGGTTGGGCGTGGTGGCTGGGTCTGGGGCTGGGCTAGGGCTGGGGCTGGGTCCAGGGCTGGGGCAGGGCTGTGGGTGGGGCTGGGGCTGGGCTCGGGCTAGGTCCAGGGCTGTGGCTGGACTGTGGCTAAAGCTGGGCTGGGGCCGGGGGTGGGGCTGGGGCTGGTCTAGGGCGGGGCTGGGGCTGGGCTGGGGCTGCGCTGGGGCCGGGGCTGCGACTGGTGCTGGGTCCAGGGCTGGGGCTGGGCTGGGGCTGGGACCACGGCTGGGCTGGGCTGGGGCTGGGGCTGGGCTGGGGCAGGGCTGGGGCAGGGGCAGGGCGGGGGCTGTGGATGGGCTGTGGCTGGAGCTGGGCTGGGGCCGGGGATGGGGTCGTGAGTGGGGCTTGGCTGGGGCCGGGACTGGGGCTAGGGCGGGGACTGGGAGAGGGCTGGGGCTGGGGCTGGGTCCAGGGCTGGGGCTGGGCGGTGGCTGGGGCTGGGCTGGGGCAGGGCTTTGGCTGGGGCTGGGGCTGGGCTGGGGGCAGGCTGGGGCTGGGGCTGGGCTGGGCTGGGGGAACAGATGGGGCTGGGGCTGGGGCTGGGGCTTGGGCTGGGGAAGGTCTGGGCCTGGACTGGGGATGAGGCTGGGGTGGGGCTGGGGCTGGGTCCATGGCAGGGTTGGGGCTGGGGCTAGGCTGGGGCAGGGCTGGGGCTGGGCTGGGGCTGGGGCTGGGTCCAGGGTGGGGCTTGGGCTGGGCTGGGGGCAGGGCTGGGTCTGGGCGGTGGCTGGGACTGGGTCCAGGGCAGGGTCTGGACTGGGGCTGGGGCTTGGCTGGGGCAGGGTTTGGGGCAGGTGTGGGGCTGGGGCTGGGGCTGGGTCCAGGGCTAGGGCTGGGCGGTGGCTGGGGCTGGGCTGGGGCAGGGCTGGGGAAAGGGCTGGGGCCAGGCTGGGTCTGGGACTGGGCTGGGGGCAGGGCTGGGGCTGGGGCCTGGGATGGGCAGGACTGGGACTGGGGCAGGGGCACGGGCCGAGGCTGGGGACAGGGCTAGGACTGGAGCTAGGGCAGGGCTGGGGCCAGGCTGGGGTTGGGTTCGGCTCAGGGCTGGGGCTGGGTCCGGGCCTGGGGCTGGGCTGAGGGCAGGGCTGGGCTAGGGCTGGGCTGGGGCCGGGGCTGGGGCCGGGTGTGGGGCTGGGGCTGGGACTGGGTCCAGGGCTGGGGCAGGGCAGTGGCTGGGTTGGGCTGGGGCAGGGCCGGGGCGGGGGGCTGGGCTGGGGCTGGGGTTGGGCTGGATGAGGGCTGGGGCTGGGACTGTCCAGGGCTGTGGCTGGTCAGTGGCTGGAGCTGGGCTGGGGCTGAGGGTGGGGCGGGGGCTGGGCTAGGGCTGGGCTGGGGCCAGGGCTGTGACTGGGGCTAGGTCCAGGGCTGGGGCTGGGCTGGGGCAGGGCTGGGGCAGGGGTAGGGCGGGGGCTGTGGATGGGCTGTGGCTGGAGCTGGGCTGGGCCGGGGATGGGGCCGTGAGTGGGGTTTGTCTGGGCCGGGACTGGGGCTGGGACTGGGTCCAGATCTGTGGCTGGTCTGTGGCTGGAGCTGGGCTGGGGCTGAGGGTGGGTTGGGGGCTGGGCTAGGGCTGGGCTGGGGCCAGGGCTGTGACTGGGGCTAGGTCCAGGGCTGGGGCTGGGCTGTGGCTGGGCTGGGGCAGGCCTGGGGCTGGGGCTGGGGCTGGGGCTGGGCTGGGGCTGGGTCCAGGGCAGGGGCTAGGCTGGGGGCATGGCTGGGCCGGGGCAGGCTGGGACTGGGGCTGGGCTGGGGCCGAGGGTGGGGCTGGGGCAGGAACCAAGTCTTGGGCATGGCTAAGGCTGGGGCTGGGGCTGGGTCAGGGCTGGGCTAGGGCTGGGCTGGGGCTGGGGCAGGGCTGGGGCTGGGCTGGGGCCGGGCTTGAGCAGGGTTAGGGCTGGGGCTGGAACCAAGGCTTGGGCAGGGCTGGGGCTGGAGGCTGGGACCGAGGCTGGGCTGGGGCTGGGCTGGGCTAGGGCTGGGCTGGGGCTGGGGCAAGGGTGGGCTGGTGGCTGGGCAGGGCTGGGGCAGGGCTGGGGCTGGGCTGGGGCTGAGCTGGGGGCAGGGCTGGGCTGGGGCTTGGGCAGGGGTTGGGCTGGGTCTAGGCCTGGGGCTGTGCTGGTGCTGTGCTGGGAGTGGGCTGGGGGACTAGGGCAGGGGCAGGGCTGGGGGCAGGGCTGGGGCTGGGGCTGGGGCCAGGTCTGGGGTGGGGCTGGAGGCTGGGGCCGGGGCTGGGCTGGGGATGAGCTGGGGCAGGGCCGGGGCTGGAACTGGGGCTGGGGCAGGGGTTGGGGCCGGGGCTGGTCTGGGGATGAGCTGGGGCAGGGCTGGGGCTTGGGCTGGGGCCGGGGCTGGGCTGGGGCTCAGCTGGGGCTGGGGCTGGGGCTGGGGACAAGGCTGAGGCAGGGCGGGGCAGGGGCTGGCGCAGGACTGGGGCTGGGGCTGGGGCTGGGGCTGGGGGCTGGGGCTGAGGGCTGGGTCTTGGCTGGGGCTGATGGGATGGGGCTGGGGCAGGGCTGGGGTAGGGCTTGGGCTGGGGCTGGGGCTGGGGTAGGGGCAGGTCTGGGGCATGGCTGGGGCTGTGGCTGGGGCATGGCTGGGGCTGTGGCTGGGGCTGTGGCCGGGGCTGGGGGCACGGATGGGGCAGGGCTGGGGCTGGGGCTGGAACCAAGGCTTGGGCAGGGCTGTGGCTGGAGGCTGGGGCTGAGGCTGGGCTGGGGCTGGGCTGGGCTGGGGCAGGGCTGGGGCAGGGGCAGGGCGGGGGCTGTGGCTGGGCTGTGGCTGGAGCTGGGCTGGGGCCGGGGATGGGGCCGTGAGTGGGGCTTGGCTGGGGCCGGGGCTGGGGCCGGGGCTGGGGCCGGGGGTGGGGCTGGGGCTGGGTCCAGGGCTGGGCTGGGCGGTGGCTGGGGCTGGGGCTTGGCTGGGGGCTGGGCTGGGGATTGGGGCTGGGCTGGGCTGGGGGTAACGGATAAGGCTGGGGCTGGGGCTGGGGCTTGGGCTGGGGAAGGTCTGGGCCTGGACTGGGGATGAGGCTGGGGTGGGGCTGGGGCTGGGTCCAGGGCAGGGCTGGGGCTGGGGCTGGGGCTAGGCTGGGGTAGGGCTGGGGCAGGGCTGGGGCTGGGGCTGGGTCCAGGGTGGGGCTGGGGCTGGGCAGGGGCAGGTCTGGGGCTGGGCGGTGGCTGGGGCTGGGCTGAGGGTAGGGCTGGGGCAGGGCTGGGGCTGGGGCTGGGGCTGGGCTGGGACTGGTCCGGGGCAGGGGCTGGACTGGGGCTGGGGTTGGGCTGGGGCTGGGGCTGGGGCTGGGGCCGGGGCTGCGACTAGGGCTGGGTCCAGGGCTGGGGCAGGGCAGTGGCTGGGGTTGGGCTGGAGCAGGGCCGGGGCGAGGGGCTGGGCTGGGGCTGGGGTTGGGCTGGGGCATGGCTGGGGCTGTGGCTGGGGCTGTGGCCGGGGCTGGGGGCAGGGATGGGGCAGGGCTGGGGCTGGGGCTGGAACTAAGGCTTGGGCAGGGCTGGGGCTGGGCTTGGGCCGGGGCTGGGGCTGGGCTGGGGCTGGGGCAGGGCTGGGGCCGGGCTGGGGCCGGGGCTTGGGCAGGGTTGGGGCTCGGGCTGGAACCAAGGCTTGGGCAGGGCTGTGGCTGGAGGCTGGGGCTGAGGCTGGGCTGGGGCTGGGCTGGGCTGGGGCAGGGCTGGGGCAGGGGCAGGGCGGGGGCTGTGGCTGGGCTGTGGCTGGAGCTGGGCTGGGGCCGGGGATGGGGCCGTGAGTGGGGCTTGGCTGGGGCCGGGGCTGGGGCCGGGGCTGGAGCCGGGGGTGGGGCTGGGGCTGGGTCCAGGGCTGGGCGGGGCGGTGGCTGGGGCTGGGGCTGGGCTGGGCTGGGCTGGGGGAACGGATGGGGCTGGGGCTGGGGCTGGGCTGGGCTGGGGGAACGGATGGGGCTGGGGCTGGGGCTGGGGCTTGGGCTGGGGAAGGTCTGGGCCTGGACTGGGGATGAGGCTGGGGTGGGGCTGGGGCTGGGGCTGGGTCCAGGGCAGGGCTGGGGCTGGGGCTGGGGCTAGGCTGGGGTAGGGCTGGGGCAGGGCTGGGGCTGGGGCTGGGCAGGGTAGGGCTGGGGCTGGGCAGGGGCAGGTCTGGGACTGGGCGGTGGCTGGGGCTGGGCTGAGGGTAGGGCTGGGGCAGGGCTGGGGCTGCGGCTGTGTCCAGGGTGGGGCTGGGGCTGGGCAGGGGCAGGTCTTGGGCTGGGCGGTGGCTGGGGCTGGGCTGGGGCTGAGGCTGTGTCCAAGGTGGGGCTGTGGCCGGGGCTCGGGCAGGACTGGGGCCGGGCTGGGGCTGGGGCTGGGTCCAGGGCAGGGGCTGGACTGGGGCTGGGGCTAGGCTGGAGCAGGGCTGGGGCTGGGCTGGAGCTGGGGCTGGGTCCAAGGTGGGGCTGGGGCCGGGGCTGGGGCAGGACTGGGGCCGGGCTGGGGCTGGGGCTGGGCTGATGGTAGGGCTGGGGCAGGGCTGGGGATGGGGCTGGGCTGGGGCAGTGCTGGGGCTGGGGCTGGGGCTGGGGCTGGGCTGTGGGTGGAGCTGGGCTGGGGCAGTGCTGGGGCTGGGGCTGGGGCTGGTTCTGGGCTGGGGCTGGGTCCAGGGCTGTGGCTGGGCTGGGGCTGGGGCTGGGCTGGGGCTGAGGGTGGGGCTGGGGCTAGGCTAGGGCTGGGCTGGGGCCGGGGCTGCGACTGAGGCTGGGTCCAGGGCTGGGACTGGGCTGTGGCTAGGGCTGGGCCGGGGCAGGGCTGGGGCAGGGGCTGGGCTGGGGCCGAGGGTGGGGCTGGGGCTGGGGCTGGGGACAGGGCTGGGGACAGGGCTGGGGCCAGAGCTGGGGCAGGGCTGGGGCCAGGCTGGGGCTGGGTTCGGTGCAGGGCTGGGGCAGGGCGGGGGCTAAGGCTGGGCTGGGACCGGGGATGGGTGCGGGGGTGGGGCTGGGGCTGGGTCCAGAGCTGGGCTGGGTTGGAGCTGGGACTGGGGCAGGGCTAGGGCTGGGCTGGTTCTGGGCTGGGGGCAAGGATGGGGTTTGGGCTGGGGTTGGGCCAGGGCTTGGGCTGGGCTGGGACCGGGGCTGGGCTGGGGTAGGGCTGGCACAGGGCTGGGGCTGGGGCTGGGGCTGGGGCGGGGACTGGGGCAGGGCTATGGCTGGGGCTGGGCTGGGGCCGAGTCTGGGTCTGGGGCTGGGTCTGGGGCCGGGGCAGGGCTGGGGCAGGTCTGGGGCTGGGCTCGGCTCAGGGCTGGGGCTTGGTCCAGGGCTGGGGCTGGGCTAGGGCAGGGCTGGGGCTGGGGCAGTGGCTGGGGCTGGGCTGGGGCAGGGCTGGGGCAGGGGCTGGGCTGGGGCTGGGCAGCGGATGAGGCTGGGATGGGTCTGGGGCTGGGTTCGGTGCAGGGCTAGGGCTGGGGCTGGGTCTGGGGCTGGGCAGGGCTGGGGCTGGGCATGGACCGGGACTGGGCAGGGGTAAAGCTGGGGCAGGGGCTGGGCTGGGGACGAGGGTGGGGCAGGGCTGTGGCTGGGCATGGACTGGGATTGGGTAGGGGTAGGGCCGGGGCTGGGGTTGGGCTTGGGCTGGGTCTGGGTCTGGGCTAGGGCTGGGGCTGGGTCCAGGGCTGGGGCAGGGCTGTGGCTGTGGCTGGGGCTGGGCTGGGGCTAGGTCCAGGGCTGTGGCTGGACTGTGGCTAAAGCTGGGGTGGGGCTGAGGGTGGGGCTGGGGCTGGGCTAGGGCTGGGCTGGGGCTGGGCTAGGGCTGTGCTGGGGCCGGGGCTGGAATTGGGGCTGGGTCCAGGACTGGGGCTGGGCTGGGTCTGGGTCCACAGCAGGGGCTGTGCTGGGGCTGGGGTTGGGCAGGGGCAAGGCTGGGGCAGGGGCAGGGCGGGGGCTGTGGATGGGCTGTGGCTGGAGCTGGGCTGGGGCCGGGGATGGGGCCGTGAGTGGGGCTTGGCTGGGGCCGGGGCTGGGGCTGGGGCAGGGACTGGGAGAGGGCTGGGGCTGGGGCTGGGTCCAGGGCTGGGCCTGGGCGGTGGCTGGGGCTGGGCTGGGGCAGGGCTTTGGCTGGGGCTGGGGCTGGGCTGGGGGCAGGGCTGGGGCTGGGGCTGGGCTGGGCTGGGGGAACGGATGGGGCAGGGGCTGGGGCTGGGGCTTGGGCTGGGGAAGGTCTGGGCCTGGACTGGGGATGAGGCTGGGGTGGGGCTGGGGCTGGGTCCAGGGCAGGGCTGGGGCTGGGGCTGGGTCCAGGGTGGGGCTGGGGCTGGGCGGTGGCTGGGGTTAGGCTGAGGGTAGGGCTGGGGCAGGGCTGGGGCTGGGGCTGGGGCTGGGCTGGGACTGGTCCGGGGCAGGGGCTGGACTGGGGCTGGGGTTGGGCTGGGGCTGGGGCTGGGGCTGGGGCCGGGGCTGCGACTAGGGCTGGGTCCAGGGCTGGGGCAGGGCAGTGGCTGGGGTTGGGCTGGAGCAGGGCCGGGGCGAGGGGCTGGGCTGGGTCTGGGGTTGGGCTGGGGCATGGCTGGGGCTGTGGCTGGGGCTGTGGCCGGGGCTGGGGGCAGGGATGGGGCAGGGCTGGGGCTGGGGCTGGAACCAAGGCTTGGGCAGGGCTGGGGCTGGGCTTGGGCCGGGGCTGGGGCTGGGCTGGGGCTGGGGCAGGGCTGGGGCCGGGCTGGGGCCGGGGCTTGGGCAGGGTTGGGGCTCGGGCTGGAACCAAGGCTTGGGCAGGGCTGTGGCTGGAGGCTGGGGCTGAGGCTGGGCTGGGGCTGGGCTGGGCTGGGGCAGGGCTGGGGCAGGGGCAGGGCGGGGGCTGTGGCTGGGCTGTGGCTGGAGCTGGGCTGGGGCCGGGGATGGGGCCGTGAGTGGGGCTTGGCTGGGTCCGGGGCTGGGGCCGGGGCTGGAGCCGGGGGTGGGGCTGGGGCTGGGTCCAGGGCTGGGCGGGGCGGTGGCTGGGGCTGGGGCTGGGCTGGGGGCAGGGCTGGGGCTGGGGCTGGGCTGGGCTGGGGGAACGGATGGGGCTGGGGCTGGGGCTTGGGCTGGGGAAGGTCTGGGCCTGGACTGGGGATGAGGCTGGGGTGGGGCTGGGGCTGGGGCTGGGTCCAGGGCAGGGCTGGGGCTGGGGCTGGGGCTAGGCTGGGGTAGGGCTGGGGCAGGGCTGGGGCTGGGGCTGGGTCCAGGGTAGGGCTGGGGCTGGGCAGGGGCAGGTCTGGGACTGGGCGGTGGCTGGGGCTGGGCTGAGGGTAGGGCTGGGGCAGGGCTGGGGCTGCGGCTGTGTCCAGGGTGGGGCTGGGGCTGGGCAGGGGCAGGTCTTGGGCTGGGCGGTGGCTGGGGCTGGGCTGGGGCTGAGGCTGTGTCCAAGGTGGGGCTGTGGCCGGGGCTCGGGCAGGACTGGGGCCGGGCTGGGGCTGGGGCTGGGTCCAGGGCAGGGGCTGGACTGGGGCTGGGGCTAGGCTGGAGCAGGGCTGGGGCTGGGCTGGAGCTGGGGCTGGGTCCAAGGTGGGGCTGGGGCCGGGGCTGGGGCAGGACTGGGGCCGGGCTGGGGCTGGGGCTGGGCTGAGGGTAGGGCTGGGGCAGGGCTGGGGATGGGGCTGGGCTGGGGCAGTGCTGGGGCTGGGGCTGGGGCTGGTTCTGGGCTGGGGCTGGGTCCAGGGCTGTGGCTGGGCTGGGGCTGGGGCTGGGCTGGGGCTGAGGGTGGGGCTGGGGCTGGGCTAGGGCTGGGCTGGGGCCGGGGCTGCGACTGAGGCTGGGTCCAGGGCTGGGACTGGGCTGTGGCTAGGGCTGGGCCGGGGCAGGGCTGGGGCAGGGGCTGGGCTGGGGCCGAGGGTGGGGCTGGGGCTGGGGCTGGGGACAGGGCTGGGGACAGGGCTGGGGCCAGAGCTGGGGCAGGGCTGGGGCCAGGCTGGGGCTGGGTTTGGTGCAGGGCTGGGGCAGGGCGGGGGCTACGGCTGGGCTGGGACCGGGGATGGGTGCGGGGGTGGGGCTGGGGCTGGGTCCAGAGCTGGGCTGGGTTGGAGCTGGGACTGGGGCAGGGCTAGGGCTGGGCTGGTTCTGGGCTGGGGGCAAGGATGGGGTTTGGGCTGGGGTTGGGCCAGGGCTTGGGCTGGGCTGGGACCGGGGCTGGGCTGGGGTAGGGCTGGCACAGGGCTGGGGCTGGGGCTGGGGCTGGGGCGGGGACTGGGGCAGGGCTATGGCTGGGGCTGGGCTGGGGCCGAGTCTGGGTCCGGGGCTGGGTCTGGGGCCGGGGCAGGGCTGGGGCAGGTCTGGGGCTGGGCTCGGCTCAGGGCTGGGGCTTGGTCCAGGGCTGGGGCTGGGCTAGGGCAGGGCTGGGGCTGGGGCAGTGGCTGGGGCTGGGCTGGGGCAGGGCTGGGGCAGGGGCTGGGCTGGGGCTGGGCAGCGGATGAGGCTGGGATGGGTCTGGGGCTGGGTTCGGTGCAGGGCTAGGGCTGGGGCTGGGTCTGGGGCTGGGCAGGGCTGGGGCTGGGCATGGACCGGGACTGGGCAGGGGTAAAGCTGGGGCAGGGGCTGGGCTGGGGACGAGGGTGGGGCAGGGCTGTGGCTGGGCATGGACTGGGATTGGGTAGGGGTAGGGCCGGGGCTGGGGTTGGGCTTGGGCTGGGTCTGGGGCTGGGCTAGGGCTGGGGCTGGGTCCAGGGCTGGGGCAGGGCTGTGGCTGTGGCTGGGGCTGGGCTGGGGCTAGGTCCAGGGCTGTGGCTGGACTGTGGCTAAAGCTGGGGTGGGGCTGAGGGTGGGGCTGGGGCTGGGCTAGGGCTGGGCTGGGGCTGGGATAGGGCTGTGCTGGGGCCGGGGCTGGAATTGGGGCTGGGTCCAGGACTGGGGCTGGGCTGGGTCTGGGTCCACAGCAGGGGCTGTGCTGGGGCTGGGGTTGGGCAGGGGCAAGGCTGGGGCAGGGGCAGGGCGGGGGCTGTGGATGGGCTGTGGCTGGAGCTGGGCTGGGGCCGGGGATGGGGCCGTGAGTGGGGCTTGGCTGGGGCCGGGGCTGGGGCTGGGGCAGGGACTGGGAGAGGGCTGGGGCTGGGGCTGGGTCCAGGGCTGGGCCTGGGCGGTGGCTGGGGCTGGGCTGGGGCAGGGCTTTGGCTGGGGCTGGGGCTGGGCTGGGGGCAGGGCTGGGGCTGGGGCTGGGCTGGGCTGGGGGAACGGATGGGGCAGGGGCTGGGGCTGGGGCTTGGGCTGGGGAAGGTCTGGGCCTGGACTGGGGATGAGGCTGGGGTGGGGCTGGGGCTGGGTCCAGGGCAGGGCTGGGGCTGGGGCTGGGTCCAGGGTGGGGCTGGGGCTGGGCGGTGGCTGGGGTTAGGCTGAGGGTAGGGCTGGGGCAGGGCTGGGGCTGGGGCTGGGGCTGGGCTGGGACTGGTCCGGGGCAGGGGCTGGACTGGGGCTGGGGTTGGGCTGGGGCTGGGGCTGGGGCTGGGGCCGGGGCTGCGACTAGGGCTGGGTCCAGGGCTGGGGCAGGGCAGTGGCTGGGGTTGGGCTGGAGCAGGGCCGGGGCGAGGGGCTGGGCTGGGTCTGGGGTTGGGCTGGGGCATGGCTGGGGCTGTGGCTGGGGCTGTGGCCGGGGCTGGGGGCAGGGATGGGGCAGGGCTGGGGCTGGGGCTGGAACCAAGGCTTGGGCAGGGCTGGGGCTGGGCTTGGGCCGGGGCTGGGGCTGGGCTGGGGCTGGGGCAGGGCTGGGGCCGGGCTGGGGCCGGGGCTTGGGCAGGGTTGGGGCTCGGGCTGGAACCAAGGCTTGGGCAGGGCTGTGGCTGGAGGCTGGGGCTGAGGCTGGGCTGGGGCTGGGCTGGGCTGGGGCAGGGCTGGGGCAGGGGCAGGGCGGGGGCTGTGGCTGGGCTGTGGCTGGAGCTGGGCTGGGGCCGGGGATGGGGCCGTGAGTGGGGCTTGGCTGGGTCCGGGGCTGGGGCCGGGGCTGGAGCCGGGGGTGGGGCTGGGGCTGGGTCCAGGGCTGGGCGGGGCGGTGGCTGGGGCTGGGGCTGGGCTGGGGGCAGGGCTGGGGCTGGGGCTGGGCTGGGCTGGGGGAACGGATGGGGCTGGGGCTGGGGCTGGGGCTTGGGCTGGGGAAGGTCTGGGCCTGGACTGGGGATGAGGCTGGGGTGGGGCTGGGGCTGGGGCTGGGTCCAGGGCAGGGCTGGGGCTGGGGCTGGGGCTAGGCTGGGGTAGGGCTGGGGCAGGGCTGGGGCTGGGGCTGGGTCCAGGGTAGGGCTGGGGCTGGGCAGGGGCAGGTCTGGGACTGGGCGGTGGCTGGGGCTGGGCTGAGGGTAGGGCTGGGGCAGGGCTGGGGCTGCGGCTGTGTCCAGGGTGGGGCTGGGGCTGGGCAGGGGCAGGTCTTGGGCTGGGCGGTGGCTGGGGCTGGGCTGGGGCTGAGGCTGTGTCCAAGGTGGGGCTGTGGCCGGGGCTCGGGCAGGACTGGGGCCGGGCTGGGGCTGGGGCTGGGTCCAGGGCAGGGGCTGGACTGGGGCTGGGGCTAGGCTGGAGCAGGGCTGGGGCTGGGCTGGAGCTGGGGCTGGGTCCAAGGTGGGGCTGGGGCCGGGGCTGGGGCAGGACTGGGGCCGGGCTGGGGCTGGGGCTGGGCTGAGGGTAGGGCTGGGGCAGGGCTGGGGATGGGGCTGGGCTGGGGCAGTGCTGGGGCTGGGGCTGGGGCTGGTTCTGGGCTGGGGCTGGGTCCAGGGCTGTGGCTGGGCTGGGGCTGGGGCTGGGCTGGGGCTGAGGGTGGGGCTGGGGCTGGGCTAGGGCTGGGCTGGGGCCGGGGCTGCGACTGAGGCTGGGTCCAGGGCTGGGACTGGGCTGTGGCTAGGGCTGGGCCGGGGCAGGGCTGGGGCAGGGGCTGGGCTGGGGCCGAGGGTGGGGCTGGGGCTGGGGCTGGGGACAGGGCTGGGGACAGGGCTGGGGCCAGAGCTGGGGCAGGGCTGGGGCCAGGCTGGGGCTGGGTTTGGTGCAGGGCTGGGGCAGGGCGGGGGCTACGGCTGGGCTGGGACCGGGGATGGGTGCGGGGGTGGGGCTGGGGCTGGGTCCAGAGCTGGGCTGGGTTGGAGCTGGGACTGGGGCAGGGCTAGGGCTGGGCTGGTTCTGGGCTGGGGGCAAGGATGGGGTTTGGGCTGGGGTTGGGCCAGGGCTTGGGCTGGGCTGGGACCGGGGCTGGGCTGGGGTAGGGCTGGCACAGGGCTGGGGCTGGGGCTGGGGCTGGGGCGGGGACTGGGGCAGGGCTATGGCTGGGGCTGGGCTGGGGCCGAGTCTGGGTCCGGGGCTGGGTCTGGGGCCGGGGCAGGGCTGGGGCAGGTCTGGGGCTGGGCTCGGCTCAGGGCTGGGGCTTGGTCCAGGGCTGGGGCTGGGCTAGGGCAGGGCTGGGGCTGGGGCAGTGGCTGGGGCTGGGCTGGGGCAGGGCTGGAGCAGGGGCTGGGCTGGGGCTGGGCAGCGGATGAGGCTGGGGTGGGGCTGGGGCTGGGTTCGGTGCAGGGCTAGGGCTGGGGCTGGGTCTGGGGCTGGGCAGGGCTGGGGCTGGGCATGGACCGGGACTGGGCAGGGGTAAAGCTGGGGCAGGGGCTGGGCTGGGGACGAGGGTGGGGCAGGGCTGTGGCTGGGCATGGACTGGGATTGGGTAGGGGTAGGGCCGGGGCTGGGGTTGGGCTTGGGCTGGGTCTGGGGCTGGGCTAGGGGTGGGGCTGGGTCCAGGGCTGGGGCAGGGCTGTGGCTGGGGCTGGGGCTGGGCTGGGGCTAGGTCCAGGGCTGTGGCTGGACTGTGGCTAAAGCTGGGGTGGGGCTGAGGGTGGGGGTGGGGCTGGGGCTGGGCTAGGGCTGGGCTGGGGCTGGGCTAGGGCTGTGCTGGGGCCGGGGCTGGAATTGGGGCTGGGTCCAGGACTGGGGCTGGGCTGGGTCTGGGTCCACAGCAGGGGCTGTGCTGGGGCTGGGGTTGGGCAGGGGCAAGGCTGGGGCAGGGGCAGGGCGGGGGCTGTGGATGGGCTGTGGCTGGAGCTGGGCTGGGGCCGGGGATGGGGCCGTGAGTGGGGCTTGGCTGGGGCCGGGGCTGGGGCTGGGGCAGGGACTGGGAGAGGGCTGGGGCTGGGGCTGGGTCCAGGGCTGGGCCTGGGCGGTGGCTGGGGCTGGGCTGGGGCAGGGCTTTGGCTGGGGCTGGGGCTGGGCTGGGGGCAGGGCTGGGGCTGGGGCTGGGCTGGGCTGGGGGAACGGATGGGGCAGGGGCTGGGGCTGGGGCTTGGGCTGGGGAAGGTCTGGGCCTGGACTGGGGATGAGGCTGGGGTGGGGCTGGGGCTGGGTCCAGGGCAGGGCTGGGGCTGGGGCTGGGTCCAGGGTGGGGCTGGGGCTGGGCGGTGGCTGGGGTTAGGCTGAGGGTAGGGCTGGGGCAGGGCTGGGGCTGGGGCTGGGGCTGGGCTGGGACTGGTCCGGGGCAGGGGCTGGACTGGGGCTGGGGTTGGGCTGGGGCTGGGGCTGGGGCTGGGGCCGGGGCTGCGACTAGGGCTGGGTCCAGGGCTGGGGCAGGGCAGTGGCTGGGGTTGGGCTGGAGCAGGGCCGGGGCGAGGGGCTGGGCTGGGTCTGGGGTTGGGCTGGGGCATGGCTGGGGCTGTGGCTGGGGCTGTGGCCGGGGCTGGGGGCAGGGATGGGGCAGGGCTGGGGCTGGGGCTGGAACCAAGGCTTGGGCAGGGCTGGGGCTGGGCTTGGGCCGGGGCTGGGGCTGGGCTGGGGCTGGGGCAGGGCTGGGGCCGGGCTGGGGCCGGGGCTTGGGCAGGGTTGGGGCTCGGGCTGGAACCAAGGCTTGGGCAGGGCTGTGGCTGGAGGCTGGGGCTGAGGCTGGGCTGGGGCTGGGCTGGGCTGGGGCAGGGCTGGGGCAGGGGCAGGGCGGGGGCTGTGGCTGGGCTGTGGCTGGAGCTGGGCTGGGGCCGGGGATGGGGCCGTGAGTGGGGCTTGGCTGGGTCCGGGGCTGGGGCCGGGGCTGGAGCCGGGGGTGGGGCTGGGGCTGGGTCCAGGGCTGGGCGGGGCGGTGGCTGGGGCTGGGGCTGGGCTGGGGGCAGGGCTGGGGCTGGGGCTGGGCTGGGCTGGGGGAACGGATGGGGCTGGGGCTGGGGCTGGGGCTTGGGCTGGGGAAGGTCTGGGCCTGGACTGGGGATGAGGCTGGGGTGGGGCTGGGGCTGGGGCTGGGTCCAGGGCAGGGCTGGGGCTGGGGCTGGGGCTAGGCTGGGGTAGGGCTGGGGCAGGGCTGGGGCTGGGGCTGGGTCCAGGGTAGGGCTGGGGCTGGGCAGGGGCAGGTCTGGGACTGGGCGGTGGCTGGGGCTGGGCTGAGGGTAGGGCTGGGGCAGGGCTGGGGCTGCGGCTGTGTCCAGGGTGGGGCTGGGGCTGGGCAGGGGCAGGTCTTGGGCTGGGCGGTGGCTGGGGCTGGGCTGGGGCTGAGGCTGTGTCCAAGGTGGGGCTGTGGCCGGGGCTCGGGCAGGACTGGGGCCGGGCTGGGGCTGGGGCTGGGTCCAGGGCAGGGGCTGGACTGGGGCTGGGGCTAGGCTGGAGCAGGGCTGGGGCTGGGCTGGAGCTGGGGCTGGGTCCAAGGTGGGGCTGGGGCCGGGGCTGGGGCAGGACTGGGGCCGGGCTGGGGCTGGGGCTGGGCTGAGGGTAGGGCTGGGGCAGGGCTGGGGATGGGGCTGGGCTGGGGCAGTGCTGGGGCTGGGGCTGGGGCTGGTTCTGGGCTGGGGCTGGGTCCAGGGCTGTGGCTGGGCTGGGGCTGGGGCTGGGCTGGGGCTGAGGGTGGGGCTGGGGCTGGGCTAGGGCTGGGCTGGGGCCGGGGCTGCGACTGAGGCTGGGTCCAGGGCTGGGACTGGGCTGTGGCTAGGGCTGGGCCGGGGCAGGGCTGGGGCAGGGGCTGGGCTGGGGCCGAGGGTGGGGCTGGGGCTGGGGCTGGGGACAGGGCTGGGGACAGGGCTGGGGCCAGAGCTGGGGCAGGGCTGGGGCCAGGCTGGGGCTGGGTTTGGTGCAGGGCTGGGGCAGGGCGGGGGCTACGGCTGGGCTGGGACCGGGGATGGGTGCGGGGGTGGGGCTGGGGCTGGGTCCAGAGCTGGGCTGGGTTGGAGCTGGGACTGGGGCAGGGCTAGGGCTGGGCTGGTTCTGGGCTGGGGGCAAGGATGGGGTTTGGGCTGGGGTTGGGCCAGGGCTTGGGCTGGGCTGGGACCGGGGCTGGGCTGGGGTAGGGCTGGCACAGGGCTGGGGCTGGGGCTGGGGCTGGGGCGGGGACTGGGGCAGGGCTATGGCTGGGGCTGGGCTGGGGCCGAGTCTGGGTCCGGGGCTGGGTCTGGGGCCGGGGCAGGTCTGGGGCAGGTCTGGGGCTGGGCTCGGCTCAGGGCTGGGGCTTGGTCCAGGGCTGGGGCTGGGCTAGGGCAGGGCTGGGGCTGGGGCAGTGGCTGGGGCTGGGCTGGGGCAGGGCTGGAGCAGGGGCTGGGCTGGGGCTGGGCAGCGGATGAGGCTGGGGTGGGGCTGGGGCTGGGTTCGGTGCAGGGCTAGGGCTGGGGCTGGGGCTGGGGCTGGGCAGGGCTGGGGCTGGGCATGGACCGGGACTGGGCAGGGGTAAAGCTGGGGCAGGGGCTGGGCTGGGGACGAGGGTGGGGCAGGGCTGTGGCTGGGCATGGACTGGGATTGGGTAGGGGTAGGGCCGGGGCTGGGGTTGGGCTTGGGCTGGGTCTGGGGCTGGGCTAGGGGTGGGGCTGGGTCCAGGGCTGGGGCAGGGCTGTGGCTGGGGCTGGGGCTGGGCTGGGGCTAGGTCCAGGGCTGTGGCTGGACTGTGGCTAAAGCTGGGGTGGGGCTGAGGGTGGGGGTGGGGCTGGGGCTGGGCTAGGGCTGGGCTGGGGCTGGGCTAGGGCTGTGCTGGGGCCGGGGCTGGAATTGGGGCTGGGTCCAGGACTGGGGCTGGGCTGGGTCTGGGTCCACAGCAGGGGCTGTGCTGGGGCTGGGGTTGGGCAGGGGCAAGGCTGGGGCAGGGGCAGGGCGGGGGCTGTGGATGGGCTGTGGCTGGAGCTGGGCTGGGGCCGGGGATGGGGCCGTGAGTGGGGCTTGGCTGGGGCCGGGGCTGGGGCTGGGGCAGGGACTGGGAGAGGGCTGGGGCTGGGGCTGGGTCCAGGGCTGGGCCTGGGCGGTGGCTGGGGGCTGGGCTGGGGCAGGGCTTTGGCTGGGGCTGGGGCTGGGCTGGGGGCAGGGCTGGGGCTGGGGCTGGGCTGGGCTGGGGGAACGGATGGGGCAGGGGCTGGGGCTGGGGCTTGGGCTGGGGAAGGTCTGGGCCTGGACTGGGGATGAGGCTGGGGTGGGGCTGGGGCTGGGTCCAGGGCAGGGCTGGGGCTGGGGCTGGGTCCAGGGTGGGGCTGGGGCTGGGCGGTGGCTGGGGTTAGGCTGAGGGTAGGGCTGGGGCAGGGCTGGGGCTGGGGCTGGGGCTGGGCTGGGACTGGTCCGGGGCAGGGGCTGGACTGGGGCTGGGGTTGGGCTGGGCTGGGGCTGGGGCTGGGGCCGGGGCTGCGACTAGGGCTGGGTCCAGGGCTGGGGCAGGGCAGTGGCTGGGGTTGGGCTGGAGCAGGGCCGGGGCGAGGGGCTGGGCTGGGTCTGGGGTTGGGCTGGGGCATGGCTGGGGCTGTGGCTGGGGCTGTGGCCGGGGCTGGGGGCAGGGATGGGGCAGGGCTGGGGCTGGGGGCTGGAACCAAGGCTTGGGCAGGGCTGGGGCTGGGCTTGGGCCGGGGCTGGGGCTGGGCTGGGGCTGGGGGCAGGGCTGGGGCCGGGCTGGGGCCGGGGCTTGGGCAGGGTTGGGGCTCGGGCTGGAACCAAGGCTTGGGCAGGGCTGTGGCTGGAGGCTGGGGCTGAGGCTGGGCTGGGGCTGGGCTGGGCTGGGGCAGGGCTGGGGCAGGGGCAGGGCGGGGGCTGTGGCTGGGCTGTGGCTGGAGCTGGGCTGGGGCCGGGGATGGGGCCGTGAGTGGGGCTTGGCTGGGTCCGGGGCTGGGGCCGGGGCTGGAGCCGGGGGTGGGGCTGGGGCTGGGTCCAGGGCTGGGCGGGGCGGTGGCTGGGGCTGGGGCTGGGCTGGGGGCAGGGCTGGGGCTGGGGCTGGGCTGGGCTGGGGGAACGGATGGGGCTGGGGCTGGGGCTGGGGCTTGGGCTGGGGAAGGTCTGGGCCTGGACTGGGGATGAGGCTGGGGTGGGGCTGGGGCTGGGGCTGGGTCCAGGGCAGGGCTGGGGCTGGGGCTGGGGCTAGGCTGGGGTAGGGCTGGGGCAGGGCTGGGGGCTGGGGCTGGGTCCAGGGTAGGGGCTGGACTGGGGCTGGGGCTAGGCTGGAGCAGGGCTGGGGCTGGGCTGGAGCTGGGGCTGGGTCCAAGGTGGGGCTGGGGCCGGGGCTGGGGCAGGACTGGGGCCGGGCTGGGGCTGGGGCTGGGCTGAGGGTAGGGCTGGGGCAGGGCTGGGGATGGGGCTGGGTCCAGGGCAGGGGCTGGACTGGGGCTGGGGCTAGGCTGGAGCAGGGCTGGGGCTGGGCTGGAGCTGGGGCTGGGTCCAAGGTGGGGCTGGGGCCGGGGCTGGGGCAGGACTGGGGCCGGGCTGGGGCTGGGGCTGGGCTGAGGGTAGGGCTGGGGCAGGGCTGGGGATGGGGCTGGGCTGGGGCAGTGCTGGGGCTGGGGCTGGGGCTGGTTCTGGGCTGGGGCTGGGTCCAGGGCTGTGGCTGGGCTGGGGCTGGGGCTGGGCTGGGGCTGAGGGTGGGGCTGGGGCTGGGCTAGGGCTGGGCTGGGGCCGGGGGCTGCGACTGAGGCTGGGTCCAGGGCTGGGACTGGGCTGTGGCTAGGGCTGGGCCGGGGCAGGGCTGGGGCAGGGGCTGGGCTGGGGCCGAGGGTGGGGCTGGGGCTGGGGCTGGGGGACAGGGCTGGGGACAGGGCTGGGGCCAGAGCTGGGCAGGCTGGGGCCAGGCTGGGGCTGGGTTTGGTGCAGGGCTGGGGCAGGGCGGGGGCTACGGCTGGGCTGGGACCGGGGATGGGTGCGGGGGTGGGGCTGGGGCTGGGTCCAGAGCTGGGCTGGGTTGGAGCTGGGACTGGGGCAGGGCTAGGGCTGGGCTGGTTCTGGGCTGGGGCAAGGATGGGGTTTGGGGCTGGGGTTGGGGCCAGGGCTTGGGCTGGGCTGGGACCGGGGCTGGGCTGGGGTAGGGCTGGCACAGGGCTGGGGCTGGGGCTGGGGCTGGGGCGGGGACTGGGGCAGGGCTATGGCTGGGGCTGGGCTGGGGCCGAGTCTGGGTCCGGGGCTGGGTCTGGGGCCGGGGCAGGTCCTGGGGCAGGTCTGGGGCTGGGGCTCGGGCTCAGGGCTGGGGCTTGGTCCAGGGCTGGGGCTGGGCTAGGGCAGGGCTGGGGCTGGGGCAGTGGCTGGGGCTGGGCTGGGGCAGGGCTGGAGCAGGGGCTGGGGCTGGGGCTGGGCAGCGGATGAGGCTGGGGTGGGGCTGGGGCTGGGTTCGGTGCAGGGCTAGGGCTGGGGCTGGGGCTGGGGCTGGGCAGGGCTGGGGCTGGGCATGGACCGGGACTGGGCAGGGGTAAAGCTGGGGCAGGGGCTGGGCTGGGGACGAGGGTGGGGCAGGGCTGTGGCTGGGCATGGACTGGGATTGGGTAGGGGTAGGGCCGGGGCTGGGGTTGGGCTTGGGCTGGGTCTGGGGCTGGGCTAGGGGTGGGGCTGGGTCAGGGCTGGGGCAGGGCTGTGGCTGGGGCTGGGGCTGGGCTGGGGCTAGGTCCAGGGCTGTGGCTGGACTGTGGCTAAAGCTGGGGTGGGGCTGAGGGTGGGGGTGGGGCTGGGGCTGGGCTAGGGCTGGGCTGGGGCTGGGCTAGGGCTGTGCTGGGGCCGGGGCTGGAATTGGGGCTGGGTCCAGGACTGGGGCTGGGCTGGGTCTGGGTCCACAGCAGGGGCTGTGCTGGGGCTGGGGTTGGGCAGGGGCAAGGCTGGGGCAGGGGCAGGGCGGGGGCTGTGGATGGGCTGTGGCTGGAGCTGGGCTGGGGCCGGGGATGGGGCCGTGAGTGGGGCTTGGCTGGGGGCCGGGGCTGGGGCTGGGGCAGGGACTGGGAGAGGGCTGGGGCTGGGGCTGGGTCCAGGGCTGGGCCTGGGCGGTGGCTGGGGCTGGGCTGGGGCAGGGCTTTGGCTGGGGCTGGGGCTGGGCTGGGGGCAGGGCTGGGGCTGGGGCTGGGCTGGGCTGGGGGAACGGATGGGGCAGGGGCTGGGGCTGGGGCTTGGGCTGGGGAAGGTCTGGGCCTGGACTGGGGATGAGGCTGGGGTGGGGCTGGGGCTGGGTCCAGGGCAGGGCTGGGGCTGGGGCTGGGTCCAGGGTGGGGCTGGGGCTGGGCGGTGGCTGGGGTTAGGCTGAGGGTAGGGCTGGGGCAGGGCTGGGGCTGGGGCTGGGGCTGGGCTGGGACTGGTCCGGGGCAGGGGCTGGACTGGGGCTGGGGTTGGGCTGGGGCTGGGGCTGGGGCTGGGGCCGGGGCTGCGACTAGGGCTGGGTCCAGGGCTGGGGCAGGGCAGTGGCTGGGGTTGGGCTGGAGCAGGGCCGGGGCGAGGGGCTGGGCTGGGTCTGGGGTTGGGCTGGGGCATGGCTGGGGCTGTGGCTGGGGCTGTGGCCGGGGCTGGGGGCAGGGATGGGGCAGGGCTGGGGCTGGGGCTGGAACCAAGGCTTGGGCAGGGCTGGGGCTGGGCTTGGGCCGGGGCTGGGGCTGGGCTGGGGCTGGGGCAGGGCTGGGGCCGGGCTGGGGCCGGGGCTTGGGCAGGGTTGGGGCTCGGGCTGGAACCAAGGCTTGGGCAGGGCTGTGGCTGGAGGCTGGGGCTGAGGCTGGGCTGGGGCTGGGCTGGGCTGGGGCAGGGCTGGGGCAGGGGCAGGGCGGGGGCTGTGGCTGGGCTGTGGCTGGAGCTGGGCTGGGGCCGGGGATGGGGCCGTGAGTGGGGCTTGGCTGGGTCCGGGGCTGGGGCCGGGGCTGGAGCCGGGGGTGGGGCTGGGGCTGGGTCCAGGGCTGGGCGGGGCGGTGGCTGGGGCTGGGGCTGGGCTGGGGGCAGGGCTGGGGCTGGGGCTGGGCTGGGCTGGGGGAACGGATGGGGCTGGGGCTGGGGCTGGGGCTTGGGCTGGGGAAGGTCTGGGCCTGGACTGGGGATGAGGCTGGGGTGGGGCTGGGGCTGGGGCTGGGTCCAGGGCAGGGCTGGGGCTGGGGCTGGGGCTAGGCTGGGGTAGGGCTGGGGCAGGGCTGGGGCTGGGGCTGGGTCCAGGGTAGGGCTGGGGCTGGGCAGGGGCAGGTCTGGGACTGGGCGGTGGCTGGGGCTGGGCTGAGGGTAGGGCTGGGGCAGGGCTGGGGCTGCGGCTGTGTCCAGGGTGGGGCTGGGGCTGGGCAGGGGCAGGTCTTGGGCTGGGCGGTGGCTGGGGCTGGGCTGGGGCTGAGGCTGTGTCCAAGGTGGGGCTGTGGCCGGGGCTCGGGCAGGACTGGGGCCGGGCTGGGGCTGGGGGCTGGGTCCAGGGCAGGGGCTGGACTGGGGCTGGGGCTAGGCTGGAGCAGGGCTGGGGCTGGGCTGGAGCTGGGGCTGGGTCCAAGGTGGGGCTGGGGCCGGGGCTGGGGCAGGACTGGGGCCGGGCTGGGGCTGGGGCTGGGCTGAGGGTAGGGCTGGGGCAGGGCTGGGGATGGGGCTGGGCTGGGGCAGTGCTGGGGCTGGGGCTGGTTCTGGGCTGGGGCTGGGTCCAGGGCTGTGGCTGGGCTGGGGCTGGGGCTGGGCTGGGGCTGAGGGTGGGGCTGGGGCTGGGCTAGGGCTGGGCTGGGGCCGGGGCTGCGACTGAGGCTGGGTCCAGGGCTGGGACTGGGCTGTGGCTAGGGCTGGGCCGGGGCAGGGCTGGGGCAGGGGCTGGGCTGGGGCCGAGGGTGGGGCTGGGGCTGGGGCTGGGGACAGGGCTGGGGACAGGGCTGGGGCCAGAGCTGGGGCAGGGCTGGGGCCAGGCTGGGGCTGGGTTTGGTGCAGGGCTGGGGCAGGGCGGGGGGCTACGGCTGGGCTGGGACCGGGGATGGGTGCGGGGGTGGGGCTGGGGCTGGGTCCAGAGCTGGGCTGGGTTGGAGCTGGGACTGGGGCAGGGCTAGGGCTGGGCTGGTTCTGGGCTGGGGGCAAGGATGGGGTTTGGGCTGGGGTTGGGCCAGGGCTTGGGCTGGGCTGGGACCGGGGCTGGGCTGGGGGTAGGGCTGGCACAGGGCTGGGGCTGGGGCTGGGGCTGGGGCGGGGACTGGGGCAGGGCTATGGCTGGGGCTGGGCTGGGGCCGAGTCTGGGTCCGGGGCTGGGTCTGGGGCCGGGGCAGGGCTGGGGCAGGTCTGGGGCTGGGCTCGGCTCAGGGCTGGGGCTTGGTCCAGGGCTGGGGCTGGGCTAGGGCAGGGCTGGGGCTGGGGCAGTGGCTGGGGCTGGGCTGGGGCAGGGCTGGAGCAGGGGCTGGGCTGGGGCTGGGCAGCGGATGAGGCTGGGGTGGGGCTGGGGCTGGGTTCGGTGCAGGGCTAGGGCTGGGGCTGGGTCTGGGGCTGGGCAGGGCTGGGGCTGGGCATGGACCGGGACTGGGCAGGGGTAAAGCTGGGGCAGGGGCTGGGCTGGGGACGAGGGTGGGGCAGGGCTGTGGCTGGGCATGGACTGGGATTGGGTAGGGGTAGGGCCGGGGCTGGGGTTGGGCTTGGGCTGGGGCTGGGGCTGGGCTAGGGCTGGGGCTGGGTCCAGGGCTGGGGCAGGGCTGTGGCTGGGGCTGGGGCTGGGCTGGGGCTAGGTCCAGGGCTGTGGCTGGACTGTGGCTAAAGCTGGGGTGGGGCTGAGGGTGGGGGTGGGGCTGGGGCTGGGGTAGGGCTGGGCTGGGGCTGGGCTAGGGCTGTGCTGGGGCCGGGGCTGGAATTGGGGCTGGGTCCAGGACTGGGGCTGGGCTGGGTCTGGGTCCACAGCAGGGGCTGTGCTGGGGCTGGGGTTGGGCAGGGGCAAGGCTGGGGCAGGGGCAGGGCGGGGGCTGTGGATGGGGTGTGGCTGGAGCTGGGCTGGGGCCGGGGATGGGGCCGTGAGTGGGGCTTGGCTGGGGCCGGGGCTGGGGCTGGGGCAGGGACTGGGAGAGGGCTGGGGCTGGGGCTGGGTCCAGGGCTGGGGCTGGGCGGTGGCTGGGGCTGGGCTGGGGCAGGGCTTTGGCTGGGGCTGGGGCTGGGCTGGGGGCAGGGCTGGGGCTGGGGCTGGGCTGGGCTGGGGGAACGGATGGGGCAGGGGCTGGGGCTGGGGCTTGGGCTGGGGAAGGTCTGGGCCTGGACTGGGGATGAGGCTGGGGTGGGGCTGGGGCTGGGTCCAGGGCAGGGCTGGGGCTGGGGCTGGGGCTGGGCTGGGGTAGGGCTTGGGCAGGGCTGGGGCTGGGGCTGGGTCCAGGATGGGGCTGGGGCTGGGCAGGGGCAGGTCTGGGTCTGGGCGGTGGCTGGGGCTGGGCTGGGGCTGAGGCTGTGTCCAAGGTGGGGCTGTGGCCGGGGCTGGGGCAGGACTGGGGCCGGGCTGGGGCTGGGGCTGGGTCCAGGGCAGGGGCTGGACTGGGGCTGGGGCTAGGCTGGGGCAGGGCTAGGGCAGGGCTGGGCTGGGGCTGGGTCCAAGGTGGGGCTGGGGCCGGGGCTGGGGCAGGACTGGGGCCAGGCTGCGGCTGGGGCTGGGCTGAGGGTAGGGCTGGGGCTGGGCTGGGGCTGGGTCCAGGGCTGTGGCTGGGCTGTGGGTGGAGCTGGGCTGGGGCTGAGGGTGGGGTTGGGGCTGGGCTAGGGCTGGGCTGGGGCCGGGGCTGCGACTGGGGCTGGGTCCAGGGCTGGGGCTGGGCTGTGGCTGGGGCTGGGCTGGGGCAGTGCTGGGGCTGGGGCTGGGCTGGGGCTGGGTCCAGGGCTGGGGCTGGGCTGTGGGTGGAGCTGGGCTGGGACTGAGGGTGGGGCTGGGGCTGGGCTAGGGCTGGGCTGGGGCCGGGGCTGCGACTGAGGCTGGGTCCAGGGCTGGGACTGGGCTGTGGCTAGGGCTGGGCCGGGGCAGGGCTGGGGCAGGGGCTGGGCTGGGGCTGGGCAGCGGACGAGGCTGGGGTGGGGCTGGGGCTGGGTTCGGTGCAGGGCTAGGGCTGGGGCTGGGGCTGGGGCTGGGGCTGGGCAGGGCTGGGGCTGGGCATGGACCGGGACTGGGCAGTGGTAAAGCTGGGGCAGGGTCTGGGCTGAGGACGAGGGTGGGGCAGGGCTGTGGCTGGGCATGGACTGGGATTGGGTAGGGGTAGGGCCGGGGCTGGGGTTGGGCTGGGGCTGGGTCTGGGTCTGGGCTAGGGCTGGGGCTGGGTCCAGGGCTGGGGCAGGGCTGTGGCTGTGGCTGTGGCTGGGCTAGGGCTGGGCTGGGGCTGGGGCTGGGCTAGGGCTGTGCTGGGGCCGGGGCTGAGGCTGGGCTGGGGCTGGGGCTGGGCTGGGGCTGCGGGTTTGGCTGGGGCAGTGCTGGGGCTGGGGCTGGGGCTGGGGCTGGGGCTGTGGCTGGGCTGGGGCTGGGGCTGGGCTGGGGCTGCGGGTTTGGCTGGGGCAGTGCTGGGGCTGGGGCTGGGGCTGGGGCTGGGGCTGGGCTGGGGCTGGGTCCAGGGCTGTGGCTGGGCTGGGGCTGGGGCTGGGCTGGGGATGAGGGTGGGGCTGGGGCTGGGCTAGGGCTGGGCTGGGGCCGGGGCTGCGACTGAGGCTGGGTCCAGGGCTGGGACTGGGCTGTGGCTAGGGCTGGGCCGGGGCAGGGCTGGGGCAGGGGCTGGGCTGGGGCCGAGGGTGGGGCTGGGGCTGGGGACAGGGCTTGGGACGGGGCTGGGGACAGGGCTTGGGACAGGACTGGGGCCAGATCTGGGGCTGGGGCTGGGGCCAGGCTGGGGCTGGGTTCGGTGCAGGGCTGGGGCAGGGCGGGGGCTACGGCTGGGCTGGGACCGGGGATGGGTGCGGGGGTGGGGCTGGGGCTGGGTCCAGAGCTGGGCTGGGCTGGAGCTGGGACTGGGGCAGGGCTAGGGCTGGGCTGGTTCTGGGCTGGGGGCAAGGATGGGGTTTGGGCTGGGGTTGGGCCAGGGCTTGGGCTGGGCTGGGACCGGGGCTGGGCTGGGGCAGGGCTGGCACAGGGCTGGGGCTGGGGCTAGGGCTGGGGCGGGGACTGGGGCAGGGCTATGGCTGGGGCTGAGCTGGGGCCGAGTCTGGGTCTGGGGCTGGGTCTGGGGCCGGGGCAGGGCTGGGGCAGGGCTGGGGCTGGGCTCGGCTCAGGGCTGGGGCTTGGTCCAGGGCTGGGGCTGGGCTAGGGCAGGGCTGGGGCTGGGGCTGGGTCTGGGCTGGGACTGGGGCTGGGGCTGGGCTGGGGTAGTGGCTGGGGCTGGGCTGGGGCAGGGCTGGGGCTGGGGCTGGGGGCTGGGCTGGGACTGGTCCGGGGCAGGGGCTGGACTGGGGCTGGCGTTGGGCTGGGGCAGTGGCTGGGGCTGGGCTGGGGCAGGGCTGGGGCTGGGGCTGGGGCTGGGCTGGGACTGGTCCGGGGCAGGTGCTGGACTGGGGCTGGGGTTGGGCTGGGGCTGGGGCCAGGCTGGGCTGGAGGCAGGGCTGGGGCTGGGGCTGGGGCTGGGCTGAGGGCAGGGCTGGGCTAGGCCTGGGGCTGGGGCAGGGCTAGGTTAGGGCTGGGCTGAGGCCGGGGCTGGGTCCGGGCCTGGGGCTGGGCTGAGGGCGGGGCTGGGCTAGGGCTGGGGCTGGGTCAGGGCTGGGGCTGGGCTGGGGTTGGGGCTTTGGCTGGGGCAGTGCTGGGGCTGGTCTGAGGCTGGGCTGGGACCAGGACCGGGCTGGGGCAGGGACTGGGGCAGGGCTTGGGCTGGGGCTGGGGCTGGTGGCTGGGATGGGGCATGGCTGGGGCTGGGGCTGGACTGGGGGCAGGAATGGGAATGGGGCTGGGGCTGGGGTTTGGGCTGGGGCACGGCTGGGGCTGGGCAGCGGATGAGGCTGGGGTGGGGCTGGGGCTGGGGCTGGGTCCAGGGCAGGGCTAGGGCTGTGGCTGGGTCTGGGTCTGGGCTAGGGCTGGGGCTGGGTCCAGGGCTGGGGCAGGGCTGTGGCTGGGGCTGGGGCTGGGCTGGGGCTAGGTCCAGGGCTGTGGCTGGACTGTGGCTAAAGCTGGGGTGGGGGCTGAGGGTGGGGCTGGGGGCTGGGCTAGGGCTGGGCTGGGGCTGGGCTAGGGCTGCGCTGGGGCCGGGGCTGGCGACTGGGGCTGGGTCCAGGGCTGGGGCTGGGCTGGGGCTGGGTCCACGGCAGGGGCTGGGCTGGGGCTGGGGCTGGGGCTGGGTCCAGGGGCTGGGGCTGGGCGGTGGCTGGGGCTGGGCTGGGGCAGGCTTTGGCTGGGGCTGGGGCTGGGCTGGAGGCAGGGCTGGGGGAACGGATGGGGCTGGGGCTGGGGCTGGGTCCAGGTCTGTGGCTGGACTGTGGCTAAAGCTGGGGTGGGGCTGAGGGTGGGGCTGGGGCTGGGGCTGGGGCTGGGGGCTGGGGCTTGGGCTCGGGCAGGTCTGGGCCTGGGCTGGGGATGAGGCTGGGGTGGGGGCCGGGGCTGGGTAGAGGGCAGGGCTGGGGCTGGGGCAGGTCTGGGCCTGGGCTGGGAATGAGGGCTGGGGGTGGGGCTGGGGCTGGGACCAGGGCTGAGGCTGGGCTGGGGCTGGGGCTAGGCTGGGGCAGGGCTGGGGATGAGGCTGGGGTGGGGCTGGGGCTGGGTCCAGGGCTGGGACTGGGCTGGGACCAGGACTGGGCTGGGGCAGGGACTGGGGCTGGGCTGGGGCTGGGGCTGGGGCTGGGCGGTGGCTGAGGCTGGGCTGGGGCAGGCTGGGGCTGGGGCTGGGCTGGGGTCTGGGATGGGGATGGGGCTGGGGCTGGGGCTTGGGCTGGGGCAGGGCTGGGCCTGGGCTGGAGATGAGGCTGGGGTGGGGCTGGGGCTGAGTCCAGGGCAGGGCTGGGGCTTGGACTGGGGCGGGCGAGGCCTGGGCTGGGGGCAAGGATGGGGCTGGGGCTGGGGCTGGGGCTGGGGCTGGGTCCAGGGCAGGGGCTGGACTGGGGCCGGGGCTAGGCTGGGGCCGGGCTGGGGCTGGGCTGGGGCTGGGGCAGGACTGGGGCCAGGCTGGGGCTGGGGCTGGGCTTGAGGGTAGGGCTGGGGCAGGGCTGGGGATGGGGCTGGGGCTGGGCGGTGGCTGAGGCTGGGCTGGGGCAGGGCTGCTGCTGGGGCTGGGCTGGGGACTGGGATGGGGATGGGGCTGGGGCTGGGGCTTAGGCTGGGGCAGGGCTGGGCCTGGGCTGGGGATGAGGCTGGGGTGGGGGCTGGGGCTGGGGCTGGGGCTGGGGCTGGGGGCTGGGTACAGGGCAGGGGCTGGACTACGGCTGGGGCTAGGCTGGGGCCGGGCTGGGGCTGGCTGGGGCTGGGGCTGGGTCCAAGGTGGGGCTGGGGCCGGGGGCTGGGGCAGAACTGGGGCCGGGCTGGGGCTGGGGCTGGGCTGAGGGTAGGGCTGGGGCAGGGCTGGGGATGGGGCTGGGCTGGGGCTGGGTCCAGGGCTGTGGCTGGGCTGTGGGTGGAGCTGGGCTGGGGGCTGAGGGTGGGGTTGGGGCTGGGCTAGGGCTGGGCTGGGGCCGGGGCTGCGACTGGGGCTGGGTCCAGGGCTGGGGCTGGGCTGTGGGTGGAGCTGGGCTGGGGCAGTGCTGGGGCTGGGGCTGGGGCTGGGCTGGGGCTGGGTCCAGGGCTGTGGCTGGGCTGGGGCTGGGGCTGGGCTAGGGCTGGGCTGGGGCCGGGGCTGCGACTGAGGCTGGGTCCAGGGCTGGGGACTGGGCTGTGGCTAGGGCTGGGCCGGGGCAGGGCTGGGGCAGGGGCTGGGCTGGGGCTGGGCAGCGGATGAGGCTGGGGTGGGGGTGGGGCTGGGGCTGGGTTCGGTGCAGGGCTAGGGCTGGGGCTGGGTCTGGGGCTGGGCAGGGCTGGGGCTGGGCATGGACCGGGACTGGGCAGGGGTAAAGCTGGGGCAGGGGCTGGGCTGGGGACGAGGGTGGGGCAGGGCTGTGGCTGGGCATGGACTGGGATTGGGTAGGGGTAGGGCCGGGGCTGGGGTTGGGCTTGGGCTGGGTCTGGGTCTGGGCTAGGGCTGGGGCTGGGTCCAGGGCTGGGGCAGGGCTGGGGCTGGGGCTGGGGCTGGGCTGGGGCTAGGTCCCAGGGGCTGTGGCTGGACTGTGGCTAAAGCTGGGGTGGGGCTGAGGGTGGGGCTGGGGCTGGGCTAGGGCTGGGCTGGGGCTGGGCTAGGGCTGTGCTGGGGCCGGGGCTGGAACTGGGGCTGGGTCCAGGACTGGGGCTGGGCTGGGTCTGGGTCCACAGCAGGGGCTGTGCTGGGGCTGGGGCTGGGCAGGGGCAAGGCTGGGGCAGGGGCAGGGCGGGGGCTGTGGATGGGCTGTGGCTGGAGCTGGGCTGGGGCCGGGGATGGGGCCGTGAGTGGGGCTTGGCTGGGGCCGGGGCTGGGGCTGGGGGCAGGGACTGGGGGTGGGCTGGGGCTGGGGCTGGGTCCAGGGCTGGGGCTGGGCGGTGGCTGGGGCTGGGCTGGGGCAGGGCTTTGGCTGGGGCTGGGGCTGGGCTGGGGGCAGGGCCTGGGGCTGGGGCTGGGCTGGGCTGGGGGAACGGATGGGGCTGGGGCTGGGCTGGGGGAACGGATGGGGCTGGGGCTGGGGCTGGGGCTTGGGCTGGAAAAGGTCTGGGCCTGGACTGGGCATGAGGCTGGGGTGGGGCTGGGGCTGGGTCCACAGCAGGGCTGGGGCTGGGGCTGGGGCTGGGCTGGGGTAGGGCTGGGGCAGGGCTGGGGCTGGGGCTGGGTCCAGGGTGGGGCTGGGGCTGGGCAGGGGCAGGTCTGGGGCTGGGCGGTGGCTGGGGCTGGGCTGAGGGTAGGGCTGGGGCAGGGCTGGGGCTGGGGCTGTGTCCAGGGTGGGGCTGGGGCTGGGCAGGGGCAGGTCTGGGGCTGGGCGGTGGCTGGGGCTGGGCTGAGGGTAGGGCTGGGGCAGGGCTGGGAATGGGGCTGGGCTGGGGCTGGGTCCAGGGCTGTGGCTGGGCTGTGGGTGGAGCTGGGCTGGGGCTGAGGGTGGGGTTGGGGCTGGGCTAGGGCTGGTCTGGGGCCGGGGCTGCGACTGGGGCTGGGTCCAGGGCTGGGGCTGGGCTGTGGGTGGAGCTGGGCTGGGGCAGTGCTGGGGCTGGGGCTGGGGCTGGGTCCAGGGCTGTGGCTGGGCTGGGGCTGGGGCTGGGCTGGGTCTGAGGGTGGGGCTGGGGCTGGGCTAGGGCTGGGCTGGGGCCGGGGCTGCGACTGAGGCTGGGGTCCAGGGCTGGGACTGGGCTGTGGCTAGGGCTGGGCCGGGGCAGGGCTGGTTCAGGGGCTGGGCTGGGGCTGGGCAGCGGATGAGGCTGGGGTGGGGCTGGGGCTGGGTTCGGTGCAGGGCTAGGGCTGGGGCTGGGTCTGGGGCTGGGCAGGGCTGGGGCTGGGCATGGACAGGGACTGGGCAGTGGTAAAGCTGGGGCAGGGTCTGGGCTGGGGACGAGGTTGGGGCAGGGCTGTGGCTGGGCATGGACTGGGATTGGGTAGGGGTAGGGCCGGGGCTGGGGTTGGGCTTGGGCTGGGTCTGGGTCTGGGCTAGGGCTGGGGCTGGGTCCAGGGCTGGGGCAGGGCTGTGGCTGTGGCTGGGGCTGGGCTAGGGCTGGGCTGGGGCCGGGGCTGGAACTGGGGCTGGGTCCAGGACTGGGGCTGGGCTGGGTCTGCGTTCACAGCAGGGGCTGTGCTGGGGCTGGGGCTGGGCTGGGGCAGGGCTGGGGCAGGGGCAGGGCGGGGGCTGTGGATGGGCTGTGGCTGGAGCTGGGCTGGGGCCGGGGCTGCGACGGGGGCTGGGTCCAGGGCTGGGGCTGGGCTGTGGGTGGAGCTGGGCTGGGGCAGTGCTGGGGCTGGGGCTGGGGCTGGGGCTGGGCTGGGGCTGGGTCCAGGGCTGTGGCTGGGCTGGGGCTGGGGCTGGGCTGGGGCTGCGGGTGGGGCTGGGGCTGGGGCAGTGCTGGGGCTGGGGCTGGGGCTGGGGCTGGGCTGGGGCTGGGTCCAGGGCTGTGGCTGGGCTGGGGCTGGGGCTGGGCTGGGGCTGAGGGTGGGGCTGGGGCTGGGCTAGGGCTGGGCTGGGGCCGGGGCTGCGACTGAGGCTGGGTCCAGGGCTGGGACTGGGCTGTGGCTAGGGCTGGGCCGGGGCAGGGCTGGGGCAGGGGCTGGGCTGGGGCCGAGGGTGGGGCTGGGGCTGGGGACAGGGCTTGGGACAGGGCTGGGGCCAGAGCTGGGGCAGGGCTGGGGCCAGGCTGGGGCTGGGTTCGGTGCAGGGCTGGGGCAGGGCGGGGGCTACGGCTGGGCTGGGACCGGGGATGGGTGCGGGGGTGGGGCTGGGGCTGGGTCCAGAGCTGGGCTGGGCTGGAGCTGGGACTGGGGCAGGGCTAGGGCTGGGCTGGTTCTGGGCTGGGGGCAAGGATGGGGTTTGGGCTGGGGTTGGGCCAGGGCTTGGGCTGGGCTGGGACCAGGGCTGGGCTGGGGTAGGGCTGGCACAGGGCTGGGGCTGGGGCTGGGGCTGGGGCGGGGACTGGGGCAGGGCTATGGCTGGGGCTGAGCTGGGGCCGAGTCTGGGTCTGGGGCTGGGTCTGGGGCCGGGGCAGGGCTGGGGCAGGGCTGGGGCTGGGCTCGGCTCAGGGCTGGGGCTTGGTCCAGGGCTGGGGCTGGGCTAGGGCAGGGCTGGGGCTGGGGCTGGGTCTGGGCTGGGACTGGGGCTGGGGCTGGGCTGGGGCAGTGGCTGGGGCTGGGCTGGGGCAGGGCTGGGGCTGGGGCTGGGGCTGGGCTGGGACTGGTCCGGGGCAGGGGCTGGACTGGGGCTGGGGTTGGGCTGGGGCAGTGGCTGGGGCTGGGCTGGGGCAGGGCTGGGGCTGGGGTTGGGGCTGGGCTGGGACTGGTCCGGGGCAGGGGCTGGACTGGGGCTGGGGTTGGGCTGGGGCTGGGGCTGGGGCTGGGGCCGGGGCTGCGACTGGGGCTGGGTCCAGGGCTGGGGCTGTGCTGTGGCTGGGGCTGGGCTGAGGCTGGGGCTGGGCTGGAACCAAGGCATGGGCAGGGCTGGGGCTGGGGCTGGAGCCAGGGCTGGGGCAGGAGCCAGGGCTGGGGACAGGGCTGGGGCCACGCTGGGTCTGGGGCTGGGCTGAGGGCAGGGCTGGGGTTGGGGGCTGGGATGGGGCAAGACTGGGACTGGGGCAGGGGCATGGGCCGAGGCTGGGGACAGGGCTAGGGCTGGAGCTAGGGCAGGGTTGGGGCCAGGCTGGGGCTGGGTTCGGCTCAGGGCTGGGGCTTGGTCCAGGGCTGGGGCTGGGCTGAGGGCAGGGCTGGGCTAGGCCTGGGGCTGGGGCAGGGCTAGGTTAGGGCTGGGCTGAGGCCGGGGCTGGGTCCGGGCCTGGGGCTGGGCTGAGGGCGGGGCTGGGCTAGGGCTGGGGCTGGGTCAGGGCTGGGGCTGGGCTGGGGTTGGGGCTTTGGCTGGGGCAGTGCTGGGGCTGGTCTGAGGCTGGGCTGGGACCAGGACCGGGCTGGGGCAGGGACTGGGGCAGGGCTTGGGCTGGGGCTGGGGCTGGTGGCTGGGATGGGGCATGGCTGGGGCTGGGGCTGGACTGGGGGCAGGAATGGGGATGGGGCTGGGGCTGGGGTTTGGGCTGGGGCACGACTGGGGCTGGGCAGCGGATGAGGCTGGGGTGGGGCTGGGGCTGAGGCTGGGTCCAGGGCAGGGCTAGGGCTGGGGCTGGGTCTGGGGCTGGGCTAGGGCTGGGGCTGGGTCCAGGGCTGGGGCAGGGCTGTGGCTGGGGCTGGGGCTGGGCTGGGGCTAGGTCCAGGGCTGTGGCTGGACTGTGGCTAAAGCTGGGGTGGGGCTGAGGGTGGGGCTGGGGCTGGGCTAGGGCTGGGCTGGTGCTGGGCTAGGGCTGTGCTGGGGCCGGGGCTGCGACTGGGGCTGGGTCCAGGGCTGGGGATGGGCTGGGGCTGGGTCCATGGCAGGGGCTGGGCTGGGGCTGGGGCTGGGCGGTTGCTGGGGCTGGGCTGGGGCAGGGCTTTGGCTGGGGCTGGGGCTGGGCTGGGGGCAGGGCTGGGGCTGGGGCTGGGCTGGGCTGGGGGAACGGATGGGGCTGGGGCTGGGGCTGGGTCCAGGTCTGTGGCTGGACTGTGGCTAAAGCTGGGGTGGGGCTGAGGGTGGGGCTGGGGCTGGGGCTGGGGCTGGGGCTGGGGCTTGGGCTCGGGCAGGTCTGGGCCTGGGCTGGGGATGAGGCTGGGGTGGGGCCGGGGCTGGGTCCAGGGCAGGGCTGGGGCTGGGGCAGGTCTGGGCCTGGGCTGGGAATGAGGCTGGGCTGGGGCTGGGGCTGGGACCAGGGCTGAGGCTGGGCTGGGGCTGGGGCTAGGCTGGGGCTGGGGCTGGGCTGAGGGTAGGGCTGGGGCAGGGCTGGGGCTGGGGCTGGGCTGGGGCTGGGTCCAGGGCTGTGGCTGGGCTGTGGGTGGAGCTGGGCTGGGGCTGAGGGTGGGGTTGGGGCTGGGCTAGGGCTGGTCTGGGGCCGGGGCTGCGACTGGGGCTGGGTCCAGGGCTGGGGCTGGGCTGTGGGTGGAGCTGGGCTGGGGCAGTGCTGGGGCTGGGGCTGGGGCTGGGCTGGGGCTGGGTCCAGGGCTGTGGCTGGGCTGGGGCTGGGGCTGGGCTAGGGCTGGGCTGGGGCCGGGGCTGCGACTGAGGCTGGGTCCAGGGCTGGGACTGGGCTGTGGCTAGGGCTGGGCCGGGGCAGGGCTGGGGCAGGGGCTGGGCTGGGGCTGGGCAGCGGATGAGGCTGGGGTGGGGCTGGGGCTGGGTTCGGTGCAGGGCTAGGGCTGGGGCTGGGTCTGGGGCTGGGCAGGGCTGGGGCTGGGCATGGACCGGGACTGGGCAGGGGTAAAGCTGGGGCAGGGGCTGGGCTGGGGACGAGGGTGGGGCAGGGCTGTGGCTGGGCATGGACTGGGATTGGGTAGGGGTAGGGCCGGGGCTGGGGTTGGGCTTGGGCTGGGTCTGGGTCTGGGCTAGGGCTGGGGCTGGGTCCAGGGCTGGGGCAGGGCTGGGGCTGGGGCTGGGGCTGGGCTGGGGCTAGGTCCAGGGCTGTGGCTGGACTGTGGCTAAAGCTGGGGTGGGGCTGAGGGTGGGGCTGGGGCTGGGCTAGGGCTGGGCTGGGGCTGGGCTAGGGCTGTGCTGGGGCCGGGGCTGGAATTGGGGCTGGGTCCAGGACTGGGTCTGGGCTGGGTCTGGGTCCACAGCAGGGGCTGTGCTGGGGCTGGGGCTGGGCAGGGGCAAGGCTGGGGCAGGGGCAGGGCGGGGGCTGTGGATGGGCTGTGGCTGGAGCTGGGCTGGGGCCGGGGATGGGGCCGTGAGTGGGGCTTGGCTGGGGCTGGGGCTGGGGCTGGGGCAGGGACTGGGAGAGGGCTGGGGCTGGGGCTGGGTCCAGGGCTGGGGCTGGGCGGTGGCTGGGGCTGGGCTGGGGCAGGGCTTTGGCTGGGGCTGGGGCTGGGCTGGGGGCAGGGCTGGGGCTGGGGCTGGGCTGGGCTGGGGGAACGGATGGGGCTGGGGCTGGGCTGGGCTGGGGGAACGGATGGGGCTGGGGCTGGGGCTGGGGCTTGGGCTGGAAAAGGTCTGGGCCTGGACTGGGGATGAGGCTGGGGTGGGGCTGGGGCTGGGTCGAGGGCAGGGCTGGGGCTGGGGCTGGGGCTGGGCTGGGGTAGGGCTGGGGCAGGGCTGGGGCTGGGGCTGGGTCCAGGGTGGGGCTGGGGCTGGGCAGGGGCAGGTCTGGGGCTGGGCGGTGGCTGGGGCTGGGCTGAGGGTAGGGCTGGGGCAGGGCTGGGGCTGGGGCTGTGTCCAGGGTGGGGCTGGGGCTGGGCAGGGGCAGGTCTGGGGCTGGGCGGTGGCTGGGGCTGGGCTGGGGCTGAGGCTGTGTCCAAGGTGGGGCTGTGGCCAGGGCTGGGGCAGGACTGGGGCCGGGCTGGGGCTGGGGCTGGGTCCAGGGCAGGGGCTGGACTGGGGCTGGGGCTAGGCTGGGGCAGGGCTGGGGCAGGGCTGGGGCTGGGGCTGGGTCCAAGGTGGGGCTGGGGCTGGGGCTGGGGCAGGACTGGGGCCAGGCTGGGGCTGGGGCTGGGCTGAGCGTAGGGCTGGGGCAGGGCTGGGGCTGGGGCTGGGCTGGGGCTGGGTCCAGGGCTGTGGCTGGGCTGTGGGTGGAGCTGGGCTGGGGCTGAGGGTGGGGTTGGGGCTGGGCTAGGGCTGGGCTGGGGCCGGGGCTGCGACTGGGGCTGGGTCCAGGGCTGGGGCTGGGCTGTGGCTGGGGCTGGGCTGGGGCAGTGCTGGGGCTGGGGCTGGGGCTGGGCTGGGGCAGTGCGGGGTCCAGGGCTGGGGCTGGGCTGTGGGTGGAGCTGGGCTGGGGCTGAGGGTGGGGTTGGGGCTGGGCTAGGGCTGGTCTGGGGCCGGGGCTGCGACTGGGGCTGGGTCCAGGGCTGGGGCTGGGCTGTGGGTGGAGCTGGGCTGGGGCAGTGCTGGGGCTGGGGCTGGGGCTGGGCTGGGGCTGGGTCCAGGGCTGTGGCTGGGCTGGGGCTGGGGCTGGGCTAGGGCTGGGCTGGGGCCGGGGCTGCGACTGAGGCTGGGTCCAGGGCTGGGACTGGGCTGTGGCTAGGGCTGGGCCGGGGCAGGGCTGGGGCAGGGGCTGGGCTGGGGCTGGGCAGCGGATGAGGCTGGGGTGGGGCTGGGGCTGGGTTCGGTGCAGGGCTAGGGCTGGGGCTGGGTCTGGGGCTGGGCAGGGCTGGGGCTGGGCATGGACCGGGACTGGGCAGGGGTAAAGCTGGGGCAGGGGCTGGGCTGGGGACGAGGGTGGGGCAGGGCTGTGGCTGGGCATGGACTGGGATTGGGTAGGGGTAGGGCCGGGGCTGGGGTTGGGCTTGGGCTGGGTCTGGGTCTGGGCTAGGGCTGGGGCTGGGTCCAGGGCTGGGGCAGGGCTGTGGCTGGGGCTGGGGCTGGGCTGGGGCTAGGTCCAGGGCTGTGGCTGGACTGTGGCTAAAGCTGGGGTGGGGCTGAGGGTGGGGCTGGGGCTGGGCTAGGGCTGGGCTGGGGCTGGGCTAGGGCTGTGCTGGGGCCGGGGCTGGAATTGGGGCTGGGTCCAGGACTGGGGCTGGGCTGGGTCTGGGTCCACAGCAGGGGCTGTGCTGGGGCTGGGGCTGGGCAGGGGCAAGGCTGGGGCAGGGGCAGGGCGGGGGCTGTGGATGGGCTGTGGCTGGAGCTGGGCTGGGGCCGGGGATGGGGCCGTGAGTGGGGCTTGGCTGGGGCCGGGGCTGGGGCTGGGGCAGGGACTGGGAGAGGGCTGGGGCTGGGGCTGGGTCCAGGGCTGGGGCTGGGCGGTGGCTGGGGCTGGGCTGGGGCAGGGCTTTGGCTGGGGCTGGGGCTGGGCTGGGGGCAGGGCTGGGGCTGGGGCTGGGCTGGGCTGGGGGAACGGATGGGGCTGGGGCTGGGCTGGGGGAACGGATGGGGCTGGGGGCTGGGGCTGGGGCTTGGGCTGGAAAAGGTCTGGGCCTGGACTGGGGATGAGGCTGGGGTGGGGCTGGGGCTGGGTCCAGGGCAGGGCTGGGGCTGGGGCTGGGGCTGGGCTGGGTAGGGCTGGGGCAGGGCTGGGGCTGGGCTGGGTCCAGGGTGGGGCTGGGGCTGGGCAGGGGCAGGTCTGGGGCTGGGCGGTGGCTGGGGCTGGGCTGAGGGTAGGGCTGGGGCAGGGCTGGGGCTGGGGCTGTGTCCAGGGTGGAACTGGGGCTGGGCAGGGGCAGGTCTGGGGCTGGGCGGTGGCTGGGGCTGGGCTGAGGGTAGGGCTGGGGCAGGGCTGGGACATGGGGCTGGGCTGGGGCTGGGTCCAGGGCTGTGGCTGGGCTGTGGGTGGAGCTGGGCTGGGCTGAGGGTGGGGTTGGGGCTGGGCTAGGGCTGGTCTGGGGCCGGGGCTGCGACTGGGGCTGGGTCCAGGGCTGGGGCTGGGCTGTGGGTGGAGCTGGGCTGGGGCAGTGCTGGGGCTGGGGCTGGGGCTGGGTCCAGGGCTGTGGCTGGGCTGGGGCTGGGGCTGGGCTGGGGCTGAGGGTGGGGGCTGGGGGCTGGGCTAGGGCTGGGCTGGGGCCGGGGCTGCGACTGAGGCTGGGTCCAGGGCTGGGACTGGGCTGTGGCTAGGGCTGGGCCGGGGCAGGGCTGGTTCAGGGGCTGGGCTGGGGCTGGGCAGCGGATGAGGCTGGGGTGGGGCTGGGGCTGGGTTCGGTGCAGGGCTAGGGCTGGGGCTGGGGCTGGGGCTGGGGCTGGGCAGGGCTGGGGCTGGGCATGGACAGGGACTGGGCAGTGGTAAAGCTGGGGCAGGGTCTGGGCTGGGGACGAGGTTGGGGCAGGGCTGTGGCTGGGCATGGACTGGGATTGGGTAGGGGTAGGGCCGGGGCTGGGGTTGGGCTTGGGCTGGGTCTGGGTCTGGGCTAGGGCTGGGGCTGGGTCCAGGGCTGGGGCAGGGCTGTGGCTGTGGCTGGGGCTGGGCTAGGGCTGGGCTGGGGCCGGGGCTGGAACTGGGGCTGGGTCCAGGACTGGGGCTGGGCTGGGTCTGCGTTCACAGCAGGGGCTGTGCTGGGGCTGGGGCTGGGCTGGGGCAGGGGCTGGGGCAGGGGCTGGGCTGTGGGGTGGAGCTGGGCTGGGGCAGTGCTGGGGCTGGGGCTGGGGCTGGGGCTGGGCTGGGGCTGGGTCCAGGGCTGTGGCTGGGCTGTGGGTGGAGCTGGGCTGGGGCAGTGCTGGGGCTGGGGCTGGGTCCAGGGCTGGGGCTGGGCTGTGGGTGGAGCTGGGCTGGGGCAGTGCTGGGGCTGGGGCTGGGGCTGGGGCTGGGCTGGGGCTGGGTCCAGGGCTGTGGCTGGGCTGGGGCTGGGGCTGGGCTGGGGCTGCGGGTGGGGCTGGGGTGGGGCAGTGCTGGGGCTGGGGCTGGGGCTGGGGCTGGGCTGGGGCTGGGTCCAGGGCTGTGGCTGGGCTGGGGCTGGGGCTGGGCTGGGGCTGAGGGTGGGGCTGGGGCTGGGCTATGGCTGGGCTGGGGCCGGGGCTGCGACTGAGGCTGGGTCCAGGGCTGGGACTGGGCTGTGGCTAGGGCTGGGCCGGGGCAGGGCTGGGGCAGGGGCTGGGCTGGGGCCGAGGGTGGGGCTGGGGCTGGGGACAGGGCTTGGGACAGGGCTGGGGCCAGAGCTGGGGCAGGGCTGGGGCAGGCTGGGGCTGGGTTCGGTGCAGGGCTGGGGCAGGGCGGGGGCTACGGCTGGGCTGGGACCGGGGATGGGTGCGGGGGTGGGGCTGGGGCTGGGTCCAGAGCTGGGCTGGGCTGGAGCTGGGACTGGGGCAGGGCTAGGGCTGGGCTGGTTCTGGGCTGGGGGCAAGGATGGGGTTTGGGCTGGGGTTGGGCCAGGGCTTGGGCTGGGCTGGGACCAGGGCTGGGCTGGGGTAGGGCTGGCACAGGGCTGGGGCTGGGGCTGGGGCTGGGGCGGGGACTGGGGCAGGGCTATGGCTGGGGCTGAGCTGGGGCCGAGTCTGGGTCTGGGGCTGGGGCTGGGGCCGGGGCAGGGCTGGGGCTGGGCTGGGGCTGGGCTCGGTCTCAGGGGGCTGGGGCTTGGTCCAGGGCTGGGGCTGGGCTAGGGCAGGGCTGGGGCTGGGGCTGGGTCTGGGCTGGGACTGGGGCTGGGGCTGGGCTGGGGCAGTGGCTGGGGCTGGGCTGGGGCAGGGCTGGGGCTGGGGCTGGGGCTGGGCTGGGACTGGTCCGGGGCAGGGGCTGGACTGGGGCTGGGGTTGGGCTGGGGCAGTGGCTGGGGCTGGGCTGGGGCAGGGCTGGGGCTGGGGTTGGGGCTGGGCTGGGACTGGTCCGGGGCAGGGGCTGGACTGGGGCTGGGGTTGGGCTGGGGCTGGGGCTGGGGCTGGGGCCGGGGATGCGACTGGGGCTGGGTCCAGGGCTGGGGCTGTGCTGTGGCTGGGGCTGGGCTGAGGCTGGGGCTGGGCTGGAACCAAGGCTATGGGCAGGGCTGGGGCTGGGGCTGGAGCCAGGGCTGGGGCAGGAGCCAGGGCTGGGGACAGGGCTGGGGCCACGCTGGGTCTGGGGCTGGGCTGAGGGCAGGGCTGGTGTTGGGGGCTGGGATGGGGCAAGACTGGGACTGGGGCAGGGGCACGGGCCAAGGCTGGGGACAGGGCTAGGGCTGGAGCTAGGGCAGGGTTGGGGCCAGGCTGGGGCTGGGTTCGGCTCAGGGCTGGGGCTTGGTCCAGGGCTGGGGCTGGGCTGAGGGCAGGGCTGGGCTAGGCCTGGGGCTGGGGCAGGGCTAGGTTAGGGCTGGGCTGAGGCCGGGGCTGGGTCCGGGCCTGGGGCTGGGCTGAGGGCGGGGCTGGGCTAGGGCTGGGGGCTGGGTCAGGGCTGGGGCTGGGCTGGGGTTGGGGCTTTGGCTGGGGCAGTGCTGGGGCTGGTCTGAGGCTGGGCTTGAGGCTGGGCTGGGACCAGGACCGGGCTGGGGCAGGGGCTGGGGCAGGGCTTGGGCTGGGGCTGGGGCTGGTGGCTGGGATGGGGCATGGCTGGGGCTGGGGCTGGACTGGGGGCAGGAATGGGGATGGGGCTGGGGCTGGGGTTTGGGCTGGGGCACGACTGGGGCTGTGCAGCGGATGAGGCTGGGGTGGGGCTGGGGCTGAGGCTGGGTCCAGGGCAGGGCTAGGGCTGGGGCTGGGTCTGGGGCTGGGCTAGGGCTGGGGCTGGGTCCAGGGCTGGGGCAGGGCTGTGGCTGGGGCTGGGGCTGGGCTGGGGCTAGGTCCAGGGCTGTGGCTGGACTGTGGCTAAAGCTGGGGTGGGGCTGAGGGTGGGGCTGGGGCTGGGCTAGGGCTGGGCTGGTGCTGGGCTAGGGCTGTGCTGGGGCCGGGGCTGCGACTGGGGCTGGGTCCAGGGCTGGGGCTGGGCTGGGGCTGGGTCCACGGCAGGGGCTGGGCTGGGGCTGGGGCTGGGGCTGGGGCTGGGTCCAGGGCTGGGGCTGGGCGGTGGCTGGGGCTGGGCGGTTGCTGGGGCTGGGCTGGGGCAGGGCTTTGGCTGGGGCTGGGGCTGGGCTGGAGGCAGGGCTGGGGCTGGGGCTGGGCTGGGCTGGGGGAACGGATGGGGCTGGGGCTGGGGCTGGGTCCAGGTCTGTGGCTGGACTGTGGCTAAAGCTGGGGTGGGGCTGAGGGTGGGGCTGGGGCTGGGGCTGGGGCTGGGGGCTGGGGCTTGGGCTCGGGCAGGTCTGGGCCTGGGCTGGGGATGAGGCTGGGGTGGGGCCGGGGCTGGGTCCAGGGCAGGGCTGGGGTTGGGGCAGGTCTGGGCCTGGGCTGGGAATGAGGCTGGGCTGGGGCTGGGGCTGGGACCAGGGCTGAGGCTGGGCTGGGGCTGGGGCTAGGCTGGGGCAGGGCTGGGGATGAGGCTGGGGTGGGGCTGGGGCTGGGTCCAGGGCTGGGGCTGGGCTGGGACCAGGACTGGGCTGGGGCAGGGACTGGGGCAGGGCTGGGGCTGGGGCTGGGGCTGGGCGGTGGCTGAGGCTGGGCTGGGGCAGGGCTGGGGCTGGGGCTGGGCTGGGGACTGGGATGGGGATGGGGCTGGGGCTGGGGCTTGGGCTGGGGCAGGGCTGGGCCTGGGCTGGAGATGAGGCTGGGGTGGGGCTGGGGCTGAGTCGAGGGCAGGGCTGGGGCTTGCACTGGGGCGGGCGAGGCCTGGGCTGGGGGCAAGGATGGGGCTGGGGCTGGGGCTGGGGCTGGGGCTGGGTCCAGGGCAGGGGCTGGACTGGGGCTGGGGCTAGGCTGGGGCCGGGCTGGGGCTGGGCTGGGGCTGGGGCTGGGTCCAAGGTGGGGCTGGGGCCGGGGCTGGGGCAGGACTGGGGCCAGGCTGGGGCTGGGGCTGGGCTGAGGGTAGGGCTGGGGCAGGGCTGGGAATGGGGCTGGGCTGGGGCTGGGTCCAGGGCTGTGGCTGGGCTGTGGGTGGAGCTGGGCTGGGGCTGAGGGTGGGGTTGGGGCTGGGCTAGGGCTGGGCTGGGGCCGGGGCTGCGACTGGGGCTGGGTCCAGGGCTGGGGCTGGGCTGTGGGTGGAGCTGGGCTGGGGCAGTGCTGGGGCTGGGGCTGGGGCTGGGCTGGGGCTGGGTCCAGGGCTGTGGCTGGGCTGGGGCTGGGGCTGGGCTAGGGCTGGGCTGGGGCCGGGGGCTGCGACTGAGGCTGGGTCCAGGGCTGGGACTGGGCTGTGGCTAGGGCTGGGCCGGGGCAGGGCTGGGGCAGGGGCTGGGCTGGGGCTGGGCAGCGGATGAGGCTGGGGTGGGGCTGGGGCTGGGTTGGGTGCAGGGCTAGGGCTGGGGCTGGGTCTGGTGCTGGGCAGGGCTGGGGCTGGGCATGGACCGGGACTGGGCAGGGGTAAAGCTGGGGCAGGGGCTGGGCTGGGGACGAGGGTGGGGCAGGGCTGTGGCTGGGCATGGACTGGGATTGGGTAGGGGTAGGGCCGGGGCTGGGGTTGGGCTTGGGCTGGGTCTGGGTCTGGGCTAGGGCTGGGGCTGGGTCCAGGGCTGGGGCAGGGCTGTGGCTGGGGCTGGGGCTGGGCTGGGGCTAGGTCCAGGGCTGTGGCTGGACTGTGGCTAAAGCTGGGGTGGGGCTGAGGGTGGGGCTGGGGCTGGGCTAGGGCTGGGCTGGGGCTGGGCTAGGGCTGTGCTGGGGCCGGGGCTGGAATTGGGGCTGGGTCCAGGACTGGGGCTGGGCTGGGTCTGGGTCCACAGCAGGGGCTGTGCTGGGGCTGGGGCTGGGCAGGGGCAAGGCTGGGGCAGGGGCAGGGCGGGGGCTGTGGATGGGCTGTGGCTGGAGCTGGGCTGGGGCCGGGGGATGGGGCCGTGAGTGGGGCTTGGCTGGGGCCGGGGGCTGGGGCTGGGGCAGGGACTGGGAGAGGGCTGGGGCTGGGGCTGGGTCCAGGGCTGGGGCTGGGCGGTGGCTGGGGCTGGGCTGGGGCAGGGCTTTGGCTGGGGCTGGGGCTGGGCTGGGGGCAGGGCTGGGGCTGGGGCTGGGCTGGGCTGGGGGAACGGATGGGGCTGGGGCTGGGCTGGGCTGGGGGAACGGATGGGGCTGGGGCTGGGGCTGGGGCTTGGGCTGGAAAAGGTCTGGGCCTGGACTGGGGGATGAGGCTGGGGTGGGGGCTGGGGCTGGGTCCAGGGCAGGGCTGGGGCTGGGGCTGGGGCTGGGCTGGGGTAGGGCTGGGGCAGGGCTGGGGCTGGGGCTGGGTCCAGGGTGGGGCTGGGGCTGGGCAGGGGCAGGTCTGGGGCTGGGCGGTGGCTGGGGCTGGGCTGAGGGTAGGGCTGGGGCAGGGCTGGGGCTGGGGCTGTGTCCAGGGTGGGGCTGGGGGCTGGGCAGGGGCAGGTCTGGGGCTGGGCGGTGGCTGGGGCTGGGCTGGGGCTGAGGCTGTGTCCAAGGTGGGGCTGTGGCCAGGGCTGGGGCAGGACTGGGGCCGGGGCTGGGGCTGGGGCTGGGTCCAGGGCAGGGGCTGGACTGGGGCTGGGGCTAGGCTGGGGCAGGGCTGGGGCAGGGCTGGGGCTGGGGCTGGGTCCAAGGTGGGGCTGGGGCTGGGGCTGGGGCAGGACTGGGGCCAGGCTGGGGCTGGGGCTGGGCTGGGGCTGGGTCCAGGGCTGTGGCTGGGCTGTGGGTGGAGCTGGGCTGGGGCTGAGGGTGGGGTTGGGGCTGGGCTAGGGCTGGCCTGGGGCCGGGGCTGCGACTGGGGGCTGGGTCCAGGGCTGGGGCTGGGCTGTGGCTGGGGCTGGGCTGGGGCAGTGCTGGGTCCAGGGCTGGGGCTGGGCTGTGGGTGGAGCTGGGCTGGGGCTGAGGGTGCGGCTGGGACTGGGCTAGGGCTGGGTTGGGGCCGGGGCTGCGACTGAGGCTGGGTCCAGGTCTGGGACTGGGCTGTGGGTGGAGCTGGGCTGGGGCTGAGGGGTGGGGCTGGGGCTGGGCTAGGGCTGGGCTGGGGCCGGGGCTGGGGCTGGGCTGTGGGTGGAGCTGGGCTGGGGGCTGAGGGTGGGGGCTGGGGCTGGGCTAGGGCTGGGCTGGGGCCGGGGCTGCGACTGAGGCTGGGTCCAGGGCTGGGACTGGGCTGTGGCTAGGGCTGGGCCGGGGCAGGGCTGGGGCAGGGGCTGGGCTGGGGCTGGGCAGCGGATGAGGCTGGGGTGGGGCTGGGGCTGGGACCAGGGCTGGGGCAGGGCTGTGACTGGGGCTGGGGCTGGGCTGGGGCTCGGCTGGGGCAGGGCTGGGGCCGGGCTGGGAATGGGGCTGGGCTGAGGGTAGGGCTGGGGCAGGGCTGGGAATGGGGCTGGGCTGGGGCTGGGTCCAAGGTGGGGCTGGGGGCCGGGGCTGGGGCAGGACTGGGGCCGGGCTGGGGCTGGGGCTGGGCTGAGGGTAGGGCTGGGGCAGGGCTGGGAATGGGGCTGGGCTGGGGCTGGGTCCAGGGCTGTGGCTGGGGTGTGGGTGGAGCTGGGCTGGGGCTGAGGGTGGGGTTAGGGCTGGGCTAGGGCTGGGCTGGGGCCGGGGCTGCGACTGGGGCTGGGTCCAGGGCTGGGGCTGGGCTGTGGGTGGAGCTGGGCTGGGGCAGTGCTGGGGCTGGGGCTGGGGCTGGGTCCAGGGCTGTGGCTGGGCTGGGGCTGGGGCTGGGGCTGGGCTGGGGCTGAGGGCGGGGCTGGGGCTGGGCTAGGGCTGGGCTGGGGCCGGGGCTGCGACTGAGGCTGGGTCCAGGGCTGGGACTGGGCTGTGGCTAGGGCTGGGCCGGGGCAGGGCTGGGGCAGGGGCTGGGCTGGGGCTGGGCAGCGGATGAGGCTGGGGTGGGGCTGGGGCTGGGTTCAGTGCAGGGCTAGGGCTGGGGCTGGGGCTGGGGCTGGGCAGGGCTGGGGCTGGGCATGGACCGAGACTGGGCAGGGGACCGAGACTGGGCAGGGGTAAAGCTGGGGCAGGGTCTGGGCTGGGGACGAGGGTGGGGCAGGGCTGTGGCTGGGCATGGACTGGGATAGGGTAGGGGTAGGGCCGGGGCTGGGGTTGGGCTGGGGCTGGGTCTGGGTCTGGGCTAGGGCTGGGGCTGGGTCCAGGGCTGGGGCAGGGCTGTGGCTGTGGCTGGGGCTGGGCTGGGGCTGGGTCCAGGGCTGTGGCTGGGCTGGGGCTGAGGGAGGGGCTGGGGCTGGTCTAGGGCTGGGCTGGGGCCGGGGCTGCGACTGAGGCTGGGTCCAGGGCTGGGACTGGGCTGTGGCTAGGGCTGGGCTGTGGTAGGGCTGGACCTGGGTCCAGGGCTGGGGCAGGGCTGTGGCTGGGGCTGGGCTGAGGGTAGGGCTGGGGCAGGGCTGGGGATGGGGCTGGGCTGGGGCTGTGTCCAGGGCTGTAGCTGGGCTGTGGGTGGAGCTGGGCTGGGGCTGAGGGTTGGGTTGGGGCTGGGCTAGGGCTGGGCTGGGGCCGGGGCTGCGACTGGGGCTGGGTCCAGGGTGGGGCTGGGGCTGGGCAGGGGCAGGTCTGGGGCTGGGCGGTGGCTGGGGCTGGGCTGGGGCTGAGGCTGTGTCCAAGGTGGGGCTGTGGCCGGGGCTGGGGCAGGACTGGGGCCGGGCTGGGGCTGGGGCTG
Source organism: Melanerpes formicivorus (assembly GCF_026170545.1). Taxonomy (NCBI): domain Eukaryota; kingdom Metazoa; phylum Chordata; class Aves; order Piciformes; family Picidae; genus Melanerpes; species Melanerpes formicivorus. The sequence continues at coordinate 47,932 of NW_027142902.1, forward strand.
GGTCCAGGGCAGGGGCTGGACTGGGGCTGGGGCTAGGCTGGGGCAGGGCTGGGGCTGGGCTGGGGCTGGGGCTGGGTCCAAGGTGGGGCTGGGGCCGGGCTGGGGCTGGGGCTGGGTCCAGGGCAGGGGCTGGACTGGGGCTGGGGCTAGGCTGGGGCAGGGCTGGGGCTGGGCTGGGGGCTGGGGCTGGGTCCAAGGTGGGGCTGGGGCCTAGGGCTGGGGCAGGGACTGGGGCCGGGCTAGGGCTGGGGCTGGGCTGAGGGTAGGGCTGGGGCTGGGCTGTGACTGGGGCTGGGCTGGGGCAGGGCTGGGGCTGGGGCTGGGGCTGGGCTGGGGCTGGGTCCAGGGCTGGGGCTGTGCTGTGGCTGGGGCTGGGCTGTGGCTGGGGCTGGGCTGGAACCAAGGCATGGGCAGGGCTGGGCCTGGGCTGGAGCCAGGGGTGGGGCAGGAGCCAGGGCTGGGGACAGGGCTGGGGCCACGCTGGGTCTGGGGCTGGGCTGAGGGCAGGGCTGGGGTTGGGGGGCTGGGATGGGGCAAGACTGGGACTGGGGAAGGGGCACGGGCCGAGGCTGGGGACAGGGCTAGGGCTGGAGCTAGGGCAGGGTTGGGGCCAGGCTGGGGCTGGGTTCGGCTCAGGGCTGGGGCTTGGTCCAGGGCTGGGGCTGGGCTGAGGGCAGGGCTTGGGCTAGGCCTGGGGCTGGGGCAGGGCTAGGTTAGGGCTGGGCTGAGGCCGGGGCTGGGTCTGGGCCTGGGGCTGGGCTGAGGGCAGGGCTGGGCTAGGGCTGGGGCTGGGGCAGTGCTGGGGCTGGTCTGAGGCTGGGCTGGGACCAGGACCGGGCTGGGGCAGGGACTGGGGCAGGGCTTGGGCTGGGGCTGGGGCTGGGGATGGGATGGGGCATGGCTGGGGCTGGGGCTGGACTGGGGGCAGGAATGGGGATGGGGCTGGGGCTGGGGCTTGGGCTGGGGCAGGGCTGGGGCTGGGCAGCGGATGAGGCTGGGGTGGGGCTGGGGCTGGGGCTGGGTCCAGGGCAGGGCTAGGGCTGGGCTGGGGCTGGGGCTGGGCAGGGCTAGGGCTGGGCATGGACTGGGATTGGGTAGGGGTAGGGCCGGGGCTGGGGTTGGGCTGTGGCTGGGTCTGGGGCTGGGGTAGGGCTGGACCTGGGTCCAGGGCTGGGGCAGGGCTGTGGCTGGGGCTGGGGCTGGGCTGGGGCTAGGTCCAGGGCTGTGGCTGGACTGTGGCTAAAGCTGGGGTGGGGCTGAGGGTGGGGCTGGGGCTGGGCTAGGGCGGGGCTGGGGCTGGGCTAGGGCTGCGCTGGCGCGGGGGCTGCGACTGGGGCTGGGTCCAGGGCTGGGGCTGGGCTGGGTCTGTGTCCACGGCAGGGGCTGTGCTGGGGCTGGGGCTGGGGCTGGGTCCAGGGCTGGGGCTGGGCGGTGGCTGGGGCTGGGCTGGGGCAGGGCTTTGGCTGGGGCTGGGGCTGGGCTGGAGGCAGGGCTGGGGCTGGGGCTGGGCTGGGCTGGGGGAACGGATGGGGCTGGGACTGGGGCTGGGGCTTGGGCTGGGGAAGGTCTGGGCCTGGACTGGGGATGAGGCTGGGGTGGGGCTGGGGCTGGGTCCAGGGCAGGGCTGGGGCTGGGGCTAGGGCTAGGCTGGGGTAGGGCTGGGGCAGAGCTGGGGCTGGTGCTGGGGCTGGGCAGGGGCAGGTCTGGGGCTGGGCGGTGGCTGGGGCTGGGCTGAGGGTAGGGCTGGGGCAGGGCTGGGGCTGGGGCTGGGGCCGAATGTGGGGCTGGGGCTGGGGCTGGGGACAGGGCTGGGGACAGGGCTGGGGCCAGAGCTGGGGCAGGGCTGGGGCCAGGCTGGGGCTGGGTTCGGTGCAGGGCTGGGCTGGAGCTGGGACTGGGGCAGGGCTAGGGCTGGGCTGGTTCTGGGCTGGGGGCAAGGATGGGGTTTGGGCTGGGGTTGGGCCAGGGCTTGGGCTGGGCTGGGACCGGGGCTGGGCTGGGGTAGGGCTGGCACAGGGCTGGGGCTGGGGCTGGGGCTGGGGCGGGGACTGGGGCAGGGCTATGGCTGGGGCTGGGCTGGGGCCGAGTCTGGGGCTGGGCTGGGGCCGATTCTGGGTCCGGGGCTGGGTCTGGGGCCGGGGCAGGGCTGTGGCTGGGGCTCGGGACAGGGCTGGGGCCAGGCTGGGTCTGGGTCTGGGGCTGAGGGCAGGGCTGGGCCTGGAGGCCGGGATGGGGCAGGACTGGGACTGGGGCAGGGCACGGGCCGAGGCTGGGGACCTGGCTAGGGCTGGAGCTAGGGCAGGGCTGGGGCCAGGCTGGGGCTGGGTTCGGCTCAGGGCTGGGGCTGGGTCCAGGGCTGTGGCTGGGCTGTGGCTGGAGCTGGGCTGGGGCTGAGGGTGGGGCTGGGGCCGGGCTAGGGCTGGGCTGGGGCCGGGGCTGCGACTTGGTCTGGATCCAGGGCTGGGGCTGGGCTGTGGCTGGGGCTGGGCTGGGGCAGGGCTGGGGCTGGGGCTGGGGCTGGGCTGGGACTGGTCCGGGGCAGGGGCTGGACTGGGGCTGGGTCCAGGGCTGGGGCTGTGCTGTGGCTGGGGCTGGGCTGAGGCTGTGGCTGGGCTGGTACCAAGGCATGGGCAGGGCTGGGGCTGGGGCTGGAGCCAGGGCCGGGGCAGGAGCCAGGGCTGGGGACAGGGCTGGGGCCACGCTGGGTCTGGGGCTGGGCTGAGGGCAGGGCTGGGGTTGGGGGCTGGGATGGGGCAAGACTGGGACTGGGGCAGGGGCACGGGCCAAGGCTGGGGACAGGGCTAGGGCTGGAGCTAGGGCAGGGCTGGGGCCAGGCTGGGGCTGGGTTCGGCTCAGGGGCTGGGGCTTGGTCCAGGGCTGGGGCTGGGCTGAGGGCAGGGCTGGGCTAGGCCTGGGGCTGGGGGCAGGGCTCGGTTAGGGCTGGGCTGAGGCCGGGCTGGGTCTGGGCCTGGGGCTGGGCTGAGGGCAGGGCTGGGCTAGGGCTGGGGCTGGGTCAGGGCTGGGGCTGGGCTGGGGTTGGGGCTTTGGCTGGGGCAGTGCTGGGGCTGGTCTGAGGCTGGGCTGGGACCAGGACCGGGCTGGGGCAGGGACTGGGGCAGGGCTTGGGCTGGGGCTGGGGCTGGGGCTGGGATGGGGCATGGCTGGGGCTGGGGCTGGACTGGGGGCAGGAATGGGGCTGGGGCTGGGGCTGGGGCTTGGGCTGGGGAAGGGCTGGGGCTGGGCAGCGGATGAGGCTGGGGTGGGGCTGGGGATGGGGCTGGGTCCAGGGCAGGGCTAGGGCTGGGGCTGGGGCTGGGGCTGGGCAGGGCTGGGGCTGGGCATGGACTGGGATTGGGTAGGAGAAGGGCCGGGGCTGGGGTTGGGCTGTGGCTGGGTCTGGGGCTGGGCTAGGGCTGGGGCTGGGTCCAGGGCTGGGGCAGGGCTGTGGCTGGGGCTGGGGCTGGGCTGGGGCTAGGTCCAGGGCTGTGGCTGGACTGTGGCTAAAGCTGGGGTGGGGCTGAGGGTGGGGCTGGGGCTGGGCTAGGGCTGGGCTGGGGCTGGGCTAGGGCTGCGCTGGGGCCGGGGGCTGCGACTGGGGCTGGGTCCAGGGCTGGGGCTGGGCTGGGGCTGGGTCCACGGCAGGGGCTGGGCTGGGGCTGGGGCTTGGGCTGGGGCAGGGCTGGGGGCAGGGGCAGGGCGGGGGCTGTGGCTGGGCTGTGGCTGGAGCTGGGCTGGGGCCGGGATGGGGTTGTGAGTGGGGCTTGGCTGGGGCCGTGGCTGGGGCTGGGGCGGGGACTGAGAGGGGGCTGGGGCTGGGGCTGGGGCGGGGACTGGGCGGTGGCTGGGGCTGGGCTGGGGCAGGGCTTTGGCTGGGGCTGGGCTGGGCTGGGGGAACGGATGGGGCTGGGGCTGGGGCTGGGGCTTGGGCTGGGGAAGGTCTGGGCCTGGACTGGGGGTGAGGCTGGGGTGGGGCTGGGGCTGGGTCCAGGGCAGGGCTGGGGCTGGGGCTAGGCTGGGGCAGGGCTGGGGCAGGGCTGGGGCTGGGGCTGGGTCCAGGGTGGGGCTGGGGCTGGGGCTGGGCTGGGGCAGGGCTGGGTCTGGGCGGTGGCTGGGTCTGGGTCCAGGGCAGGGTCTGGACTGGGGCTGGGGCTTGGCTGGGGCAGGGGTTGGGACCAGGTGTGGGGGTGGGGCTGGGGCTGGGTCCAGGGCTAGGGCTGGGCAGTGCCTGGGGCTGGGCTGGGGCAGGGCTGGGGATAGGGCTGCGGCCAGGCTGGGTCTGGGGCTGGGCTGGGGGCAGGACTGGGACTGGGGCAGGGGCACGGGCCGAGGCTGGGGACAGGGCTAGGGCTGGAGCTAGGGCAGGGCTGGGGCCAGGCTGGGGTTGGGTTCGGCTCAGGGCTGGGGCTGGGTCCGGGCCTGGGGCTGGGCTGAGGGCAGGGCTGGGCTAGGGCTGGGCTGGGGCCGGGGGTGGGGCTGGGGCTGGGACTGGGTCCAGGGCTGGGGCAGGGCAGTGGCTGGGGTTGGGCTGGGGCAGGGCCGGGGCTGGGGCTGGGTCCGGGGCTGGGGCTGGGTCCAGGGCTGTGGCTGGTCTGTGGCTGGAGCTGGGCTGGGGCTGAGGGTGGGGCGGGGGCTGGGCTAGGGCTGGGCTGGGGCCAGGGCTGTGACTGGGGCTAGGTCCAGGGCTGGGGCTGGGCTGTGGCTGGGGCTGGGCTGGGGCAGGCCTGGGGCTGGGGCTGGGGCTGGGGCTGGGCTGGGGCTGGGTCCAGGGCAGGGGCTGGGCTGGGGGCATGGCTGGGCCGGGGCAGGGCTGGGACTGGGGCTGGGCTGGGGCCGAGGGTGGGGCTGGGGCTGGGCTGGGGCTGGGTTAGGGGCAGGTCTGGGGCATGGCTGGGGCTGTGGCTGGGGCATGGCTGGGGCTGTGGCTGGGGCTGTGGCCGGGGCTGGGGGCAGGGATGGGGCAGGGCTGGGGCTGGGGCTGGAACCAAGGCTTGGGCAGGGCTGGGGATGGGCTAGGGCTGGGGCTGGGGCTGGGCTGGGGCTGGGGCAGGGCTGGGGCCGGGCTGGGGCTGGGGCTTGGGCAGGGTTGGGGCTCGGGCTGGAACCAAGGCTTGGGCAGGGCTGTGGCTGGAGGCTGGGGCTGAGGCTGGGCTGGGGCTGGGCTGGGCTGGGGCAGGGCTGGGGCAGGGGCAGGGCGGGGGCTGTGGCTGGGCTGTGGCTGGAGCTGGGCTGGGGCCGGGGATGGGGCCGTGAGTGGGGCTTGGCTGGGGCCGGGGCTGGGGCCGGGGCTGGGGGCCGGGGGTGGGGCTGGGCGGTGGCTGGGGCTGGGGCTTGACTGAGGGCAGGGCTGGGGCTGGGGCTGGGCTGGGCTGGGGGAACGGATGGGGCTGGGGCTGGGGCTGGAGCTTGGGCTCGGGCAGGTCTGGGCCTGGGCTGGGGATGAGACTGGGGTGGGGCCGGGGCAGGGTCGAGGGCAGGGCTGGGGCTGGGGCAGGGCTGGGACTGGGGCTGGGGCTGGGCGGTGGCTGAGGCTGGGGTGGGGCAGGGCTGGGGCTGGGGCTGGGCTGGGGACTGGGATGGGGATGGGGCTGGGGCTGGGGCTTGGGCTGGGGCAGGGCTGGGCCTGGGCTGGGGATGAGGCTGGGGTGGGGCTGGGGCTGGGTCCAGGGCAGGGCTGGGTCTGGGTCTGGGGGCAGGGCTGGAGGTGGGGGCTGGGTTGGGGCTGAGCAAGGGCTGGGGAACGGCTAGGGCTTGGGCCGGGGCTAGGCTGGGGCTGGGGCTGGGCTGGGGGCAGGGCTGGGGTTGGGTTGTGGCTGGGGCTGGGGCAGGGCTGGAGCTGGGCTGGGGCTGAGCTGGGGGAGGGGCCGGGGCTGGTGCAGGGGCTGGGGCTGGAAGCAAGGCTTGGGCAGGGCTGGGGTAGTGATGGGGCTGGGCTCGGGCCGGGGCTGGTGCTGGGCTGGGGCTGGGGCAGGGCTGGGGCCAGGGCTGGGGGCAGGGATGGGGCAGGGCTGGGGCTGGGTCTGGAACCAAGGCTTGGGCAGGGCTGGGGCTGGGGCTGGGGCCGGGGCTTGGGCAGGGTTGGGGCTGGGCTGGGGCCAGGTCTGGGGCAGGGCTGGGGTTGGGCTGGTGGCAGGGCTGGGGCAGGGCTGGAGCTGGACTGGGACGGGGCCGGGTCTGGGGGCAGGGATTAGCTGGGGCTGGGATTGGGCTGGTGGCAGGGCTGGGACTGGGGCTGGGCTGGGGCCGAGGGTGGGGCTGGGGCAGGGCTGGGGCTGGGGCAGGAACCAAGTCTTGGGCATGGCTAAGGCTGGGGCTAGGGCTGGGTCAGGGCTGGGCTAGGGCTGGGCTGGGGCTGGGGCAGGGCTGGGGCTGGGCTGGGGCCGGGGCTTGAGCAGGGTTACGGCTGGGGCTGGAACCAAGGCTTGGGCAGGGCTGGGGCTGGAGGCTGGGACCGAGGCTGGGCTGGGGCTGGGCTGGGGCTGGGCTGGGGCTGGGGCTGGGGCAAGGGTGGGCTGGTGGCTGGGCAGGGCTGGGGCAGGGCTGGGGCTGGGCTGGGTACTGGGATGGGGATGGGGATGGGGATGGGGCTGGGGCTTGGGCAGGGGCAGGGCTGGGCCTGGGCTGGGGATGAGGCTGGGCTGGGGCTGGGGCTGGGTCCAGGGCAGGGCTGGGGCTGCGGATGGGCTGGGTACTGGGATGGGGATGGGGATGGGGATGGGGCTGAGGCTTGGGCTGGGGCAGGGCTGGGCCTGGGCTGGGGATGAGGCTGGGCTGGGGCTGGGGCTGGGTCCAGGGCAGGGCTGGGGCTGGGGCTGGGGCCGGGCTAGGGCTGGGCTGGGGGCAAGGATGGGGCTGGGGCTGGGGCTGGGGCTGGGCTGGGTACTGGGATGGGGATGGGGATGGGATGGGGATGGGGCTGGGGCTTGGGCTGGGGCAGGGCTGGGCCTGGGCTGGGGATGAGGCTGGGCTGGGGCTGGGGCTGGGTCCAGGGCAGGGCTGGGGCTGGGGCTGGGGCCGGGCTAGGGCTGGGCTGAGGGCAAGGATGGGGCTGGGGCTGGGGCTGGGCTGGTGGCGAGGGTGGGGCTGGGGCTGGGGCTGGGGCTGCGGACAGGGCTGGGGCTAGGGCTGAGGTAGGGGTAGGGCTGGGGCTGGATTGGGGCCAGGGCTGGGGCAGGACTAGGCTTGAGACTGGGCCTTGGGCTGGGGCTGGGTTGGGGCAGGGCTGGGGCTGGGGCTGGAACGAAGGCATGGGCAGGGCTGGGGCTGGGGCTGGAGCCAGGGCTGGGGCAGGAGCCAGGTCTAGGCTGGGGCTGGGCCTGGGGCTAGGCTGTGGCTGGGGCTGGGGACAGGGCTGGTGCCAGGCTGGGTCTGGGGCTGGGCTGAGGGCAGGGCTGGGGCTGTGGGCTGGGCTGGGGCAGGACTGGGACTGGGGCAGGGGCACGGGCCGAGGCTGGGGACTGGGCTAGGGCTGGAGCTAGGGCAGGGCTGGGGCCAGGCTGGGGCTGGGTTCGGCTCAGGGCTGGGGCTTGGTCCAGCGCTGGGGCTGGGCTGAGGGCAGGGCTGGGCTGGGGCTAGGGCTGGGTCAGGGCTGGGCTAGGGCTGGGCTGGGGCTGGGCTGGGGCTGGGGGCTGGCTCCGGGGATGGGGCAGGGCTGGGGCTAGGAATGGGGCTGGGGCAGGATGGGGCAGGGCTGGGGCAGGGCTGGGGACAGGGCTGGGGCCAGGCTGGGTCTGGGGCTGGGCTGGGGGCAGGGCTGGGGCTGGGGCCTGGGATGGGGCAGGACTGGGACTGGGGCAGGGGCACAGGCCGAGGCTGGGGACAGGGCTAGGGCTGGAGCTAGGGCAGGGCTGGGGCCAGGCTGGGGTTGGGTTCGGCTCAGGGCTGGGGCTGGGTCCAGGCCTGGGGCTGGGCTGAGGGCAGGGCTGGGCTAGGGCTGGGCTGGGGCCGGGGGTGGGGCTGGGGCTGGGACTGGGTCCAGGGCTGGGGCAGGGCAGTGGCTGGGGTTGGGCTGGGGCAGGGCCGGGGCGGGGGGCTGGGCTGGGGCTGGGGGTTGGGCTGGGGCAGGCCTGGGGCTGGGGCTGGGGCTGGGCTAGGGCTGGGCTGGGGCCAGGGCTGTGACTGGGGCTAGGTCCAGGGCTGGGGCTGGGCTGTGGCTGGGGCTGGGCTGGGGCAGGCCTGGGGCTGGGGCTGGGGCTGGGCTGGGGCTGGGTCCAGGGCAGGGGCTGGGCTGGGGGCATGGCTGGGCCGGGGCAGGGCTGGGACTGGGGCTGGGCTGGGGCCGAGGGTGGGGCTGGGGCAGGGCTGGGGCTGGGGCAGGAACCAAGTCTTGGGCATGGCTAAGGCTGGGGCTGGGGCTGGGTCAGGGCTGGGCTAGGGCTGGGCTGGGGCTGGGGCAGGGCTGGGGCTGGGCTGGGGCCGGGGCTTGAGCAGGGTTAGGGCTGGGGCTGGAACCAAGGCTTGGGCAGGGCTGGGGCTGGAGGTTGGGACCGAGGCTGGGCTGGGGCTGGGCTGGGGCTAGGGCTGGGCTGGGGCTGGGGCAAGGGTGGGCTGGTGGCTGGGCAGGGCTGGGGCAGGGCTGGGGCTGGGCTGGGGCTGAGCTGGGGGCAGGGCTGGGCTGGGGCTTGGGCAGGGGATGGGCTGGGTCTAGGGCTGGGGCTGTGCTGGGGTAGGGCTTGGGCTGTGGCTGGGGCTGTGGCCGGGGCTGGGGGCAGGGATGGGGCAGGGCTGGGGCTGGGGCTGGAACCAAGGCTTGGGCAGTGCTGGGGCTGGGCTCGGGCCGGGCTGGAGGCTGGGGCCGGGGCTGGGTTGGGGATGAGCTGGGGCAGGGCCGGGGCTGGAACTGGGGCTGGGGCAGGGGTTGGGGCCGGGGCTGGGTTGGGGATGAGCTGGGGCAGGGGCTGGGGCTGGGGACAAGGCTGAGGCAGGGCGGGGCAGTGCTGGTGCAGGGACTGGGGCTGGGGGCTGGGGGCTGGGGCTGAGGGCTGGGTCTTGGCTGGGGCTGATGGATGGGGCTGGGGCAGGGCTGGGGTAGGGGCAGGTCTGGGGCATGGCTGGGGCTGTGGCTGGGGCATGGCTGGGGCTGTGGCTGGGGCTGTGGCCGGGGCTGGGGGCAGGGATGGGGCAGGGCTGGGGCTGGGGCTGGAACCAAGGCTTGGGCAGTGCTGGGGCTGGGCTCGGGCCGGGGCTGGGGCTGGGCTGGGGCTGGGGCAGGGCTGGGGCCGGGCTGGGGCCGGGGCTTGGGCAGGGTTGGGGCTCGGGCTGGAACCAAGGCTTGGGCAGGGCTGTGGCTGGAGGCTGGGGCTGAGGCTGGGCTGGGGCTGGGGCTGGGTTGGGGCAGGGCTGGGGCAGGGGCAGGGCGGGGGCTGTGGCTGGGCTGTGGTTGGAGCTGGGCTGGGGCCGGGGATGGGGCCGTGAGTGGGGCTTGGCTGGGGCCGGGGCTGGGGCCGGGGCTGGGCTGGGCTGGCGGAACAGATGGGGTAGGGTCTGGGGCTGGGGCTGGGGCTTGGGCTGGGGCAGGTCTGGGCCTGTGCTGGGGATGAGGCTGGGGTGGGGCCGGGGCTGGGTCCAGGGCATGGTTAGGGCTGGGGCAGGGCTGGGCCTGGGCTGGGGATGAGGCTGGGGTGGGGCTGGGGCTGGGTCCAGGGCTGAAGCTGGGCTGGGGACTGGGATGGGGATGGGGCTTGGGCTGGGGCTTGGGCTGGTGCAGGGCTGGGCCTGGCCTGGGGATGAGGCTGGGGTGGGGCTGGGGCTGGGCTGGGGCAGGGACTGGGGCAGGGCTGGGGCTGGGGCTGGGGTGGGCGGTGGCTGAGGCTGGGCTGGGGCAGGGCTGGGGCTGGGGCTGGGCTGGGGACTGGGATGGGGATGGGGCTGGGGCTGGGGCTTGGGCTGGGGCAGGGCTGGGCCTGGGCTGGGGATGAGGCTGGGGTGGGGCTGGGGCTGGGTCCAGGGCAGGGCTGGGGCTGGGGCTGGGGCCGGGCTAGGGCTGGGCTGGGGGCAAGGATGGGGCTGGGGCTGGGGCTGGGGCTGGGCTGGGGTAGGGCTGGCACAGGGCTGGGGCTGTGGTTGGGTCTGGGGCGGGGACTGGGGCAGGGCTAGGACTGGGGCTGGGCTGGGGCCGAGTCTGGGTCCGGGGCAGGTGCAGGGCTGGGGCAGGGCTGGAACTGGGGCTGGGCTGGGGCCAAGGTTGGGGCTGGGGCTGGGCTGGTGGCGAGGGTGGGGCTGGGGCTGGTGCTGGGGCTGCGGACAGGGCTGGGGCTAGGGCTGAGGTAGGGGTAGGGCTGGGGCTGGATTGGGGCCAGGGCTGGGGCAGGACTAGGCTTGAGACTGGGCCTTGGGCTGGGGCTGGGTTGGCGCAGGGCTGGGGCTGGGGCTGGAACGAAGGCATGGGCAGGGCTGGGGCTGGGGCTGGAGCCAAGGCTGGGGCAGGAGCCAGGTCTAGGCTGGGGCTGGGCCTGGGGCTAGGCTGTGGCTGGGGCTGGGGACAGGGCTGGTGCCAGGCTGGGTCTGGGGCTGGGCTGAGGGCAGGGCTGGGGCTGTGGGCTGGGCTGGGGCAGGACTGGGACTGGGGCAGGGGCACGGGCCGAGGCTGGGGACTGGGCTAGGGCTGGAGCTAGGGCAGGGCTGGGGCCAGGCTGGGGCTGGGTTCGGCTCAGGGCTGGGGCTGGGTCCAGCGCTGGGGCTGGGCTGAGGGCAGGGCTGGGCTGGGGCTGGGGCTGGGTCAGGGCTGGGCTAGGGCTGGGCTGGGGCTGGCCTGGGGCTGGGGGCTGGCTCCGGGGATGGGGCAGGGCTGGGGCTAGGAATGGGGCTGGGGGCTGGGGCCGGCGCAGGGGGCACGGCTGGGGCTGGGCTGGGGCTGGGCTGGGACTGGAGGCTGGGGCCAGGGCTGGGTCTGGGTCTGGGGGCAGGGCTGGAGGTGGGGGCTGGGTTGGGGCTGAGCAAGGGCTGGGGAACGGCTAGGGCTTGGGCCGGGGCTAGGCTGGGGCTGGGGCTGGGTTGTGGCTGGGGCTGGGGCAGGGCTGGAGCTGGGCTGGGGCTGAGCTGGGGGAGGGGCCGGGGCTGGTGCAGGGGCTGGGGCTGGAAGCAAGGCTTGGGCAGGGCTGGGGTAGTGATGGGGCCGGGCTCGGGCCGGGGCTGGTGCTGGGCTGGGGCTGGGGCAGGGCTGGGGCCAGGGCTGGGGGCAGGGATGGGGCAGGGCTGGGGCAGGGGCAGGGCGGGGGCTGTGGATGGGCTGTGGCTGGGGTTGGGCTGGGGCCGGGGATGGGGCCGTGTGTGAGGCTTGGCTGGGGCCGGGGCGGGGGCTGGGGCGGGGACTGGGAGAGGGCTGGGGCTGGGGCTGGGTCCAGGGCTGGGGCTGGACGGTGGATGGGGCTGGGGCTGGGCTGGGGGCAGGGCTGGGGCTGGGTCTGGGCTGGGCTGGAGGAACGGATGGGGCTGGGGCTGGGGCTGGGGCTTGGGCTGGGGAAGGTCTGCGCCTGGACTGGGGGTGAGGCTGGGGTGGGGCTGGGGCTGGGTCCAGGGCAGGGCTGGGGCTGGGGCTAGGCTGGGGCAGGGCTCGGGCTGGGCTGGGGCTGGGGCTGGGTCCAGGGTGGGGCTGGGGCTGGGCTGGGGGCAGGGCTGGGTCGGGACGGTGGCTGGGACTGGGTCCAGGGCAGGGTCTGGACTGGGGCTGGGGCTTGGCTGGGGCAGGGTTTGGGGCCAGGTGTGGGGCAGGGCTGGGGCAGGGCTGGGGACAGGGCTGGGGCCAGGCTGGGTCTGGGGCTGGGCTGGGGGCAGGGCTGGGGCTGGGGCCTGGGATGGGGCAGGACTGGGACTGGGGCAGGGGCACGGGCCGAGGCTGGGGACAGGGCTAGGGCTGGAGCTAGGGCAGGGCTGGGGCCAGGCTGGGGTTGGGTTCGGCTCAGGGCTGGGGCTGGGGCTGGGTCCGGGCCTGGGGCTGGGCTGAGGGCAGGGCTGGGCTAGGGCTGGGCTGGGGCCGGGGGTGGGGCTGGGGCTGGGACTGGGTCCAGGGCTGGGGCAGGGCAGTGGCTGGGGTTGGGCTGGGGCAGGGCCGGGGCGGGGGGCTGGGCTGGGGCTGGGGTTGGGCTGGGGCAGGGCTGGGGCTGGGGCTGGGTCCAGGGCTGTGGCTGGTCTGTGGCTGGAGCTGGGCTGGGGCTGAGGGTGGGGCGGGGGCTGGGCTAGGGCTGGGCTGGGGCCAGGGCTGTGACTGGGGCTAGGTCCAGGGCTGGGGCTGGGCTGTGGCTGGGGCTGGGCTGGGGCAGGCCTGGGGCTGGGGCTGGGGCTAGGGCTGGGCTGGGGCTGGGTCCAGGGCAGGGGCTGGGCTGGGGGCATGGCTGGGCCGGGGCAGGGCTGGGACTGGGGCTGGGCTGGGGCCGAGGGTGGGGCTGGGGCAGGGCTGGGGCTGGGGCAGGAACCAAGTCTTGGGCATGGCTAAGGCTGGGGCTGGGGCTGGGTCAGGGCTGGGCTAGGGCTGGGCTGGGGCTGGGGCAGGGCTGGGGCTGGGCTGGGGCCGGGGCTTGAGCAGGGTTAGGGCTGGGGCTGGAACCAAGGCTTGGGCAGGGCTGGGGCTGGAGGCTGGGACCGAGGCTGGGCTGGGGCTGGGCTGGGGCTAGGGCTGGGCTGGGGCTGGGGCAAGGGTGGGCTGGTGGCTGGGCAGGGCTGGGGCAGGGCTGGGGCAGGGCTGGGGCTGAGCTGGGGGCAGGGCTGGGCTGGGGCTTGTGCAGGGGATGGGCTGGGTCTAGGGCTGGGGCTTGGGCTGGGGTAGGGCTTGGGCTGGGGCTGGGGCTGGGCTGGGGCTGGGGCTGGGTCCAGGGTGGGGCTGGGGCTGGGCTGGGGGCAGGGCTGGGTCTGGAAGGTGGCTGGGACTGGGTCCAGGGCAGGGTCTGGACTGGGGCTGGGGCTTGGCTGGGGCAGGGTTTGGGGCCAGGTGTGGGGCAGGGCTGGGGACAGGGCTGGGGCCAGGCTGGGTCTGGGGCTGGGCTGGGGGCAGGGCTGGGGCTGGGGCCTGGGATGGGGCAGGACTGGGACTGGGGCAGGGGCACGGGCCGAGGCTGGGGACAGGGCTAGGGCTGGAGCTAGGGCAGGGCTGGGGCCAAGCTGGGGTTGGGTTCGGCTCAGGGCTGGGGCTGGGTCCGGGCCTGGGGCTGGGCTGAGGGCACGGCTGGGCTAGGGCTGGGCTGGGGCCGGGGGTGGGGCTGGGGCTGGGACTGGGTCCAGGGCTGGGGCAGGGCAGTGGCTGGGGTTGGGCTGGGGCAGGGCCGGGGCGGGGGGCTGGGCTGGGGCTGGGGTTGGCTGGGGCAGGGCTGGGGCTGGGGCTGGGTCCAGGGCTGTGGCTGGTCTGTGGCTGGAGCTGGGCTGGGGCTGAGGGTGGGGCGGGGGCTGGGCTAGGGCTGGGCTGGGGCCAGGGCTGTGACTGGGGCTAGGTCCAGGGCTGGGGCTGGGCTGTGGCTGGGGCTGGGCTAGGGCAGGCCTGGGGCTGGGGCTGGGGCTGGGCTGGGGCTGGGTCCAGGGCAGGGGCTGGGCTGGGGGCATGGCTGGGCCGGGGCAGGGCTGGGACTGGGGCTGGGCTGGGGCCGAGGGTGGGGCTGGGGCAGGGCTGGGGCTGGGGCAGGAACCAAGTCTTGGGCATGGCTAAGGCTGGGGCTGGGGCTGGGGCTGGGTCAGGGCTGGGCTAGGGCTGGGCTGGGGCTGGGGCAGGGCTGGGGCTGGGCTGGGGCCGGGGCTTAGCAGGGTTAGGGCTGGGGCTGGAACCAAGGCTTGGGCAGGGCTGGGGCTGGAGGCTGGGACCGAGGCTGGGCTGGGGCTGGGCTGGGGCTAGGGCTGGGCTGGGGCTGGGGCAAGGGTGGGCTGGTGGCTGGGCAGGGCTGGGGCAGGGCTGGGGCTGGGCTGGGGCTGAGCTGGGGGCAGGGCTGGGCTGGGGCTTGCGCAGGGGATGGGCTGGGTCTAGGGCTGGGGCTTGGGCTGGGGTAGGGCTTGGGCTGGGGCTGGGGCTGGGCTGGGGCTGGGGCTGGAGGCTGGGGCCGGGGCTGGGTTGGGGATGAGCTGGGGCAGGGCCGGGGCTGGAACTGGGGCTGGGGCAGGGGTTGGGGCCGGGGCTGGGCTGGGGATGAGCTGGGGCAGGGCTGGGGCTTGGGCTGGGGCCGGGGCTGGGCTGGGGCTCAGCTGGGGCTGGGGCTGGGGCTGGGGACAAGGCTGAGGCAGGGCGGGGCAGGGCTGGTGCAGGACTGGGGCTGGGGCTGGGGCTGGGGGCTGGGGCTGAGGGCTGGGTCTTGGCTGGGGTTGATGGATGGGGCTGGGGCAGGGCTGGGGTAGGGCTTGGTCTGGGGCTGGGGCTGGGGTAGGGGCAGGTCTGGGGCATGGCTGGGGCTGTGGCTGGGGCATGGCTGGGGCTGTGGCTGGGGCTGTGGCCGGGGCTGGGGGCAGGGATGGGGCAGGGCTGGGGCTGGGGCTGGGCTGGGTACTGGGATGGGGATGGGGATGGGGATGGGGATGGGGCTTGGGCTGGGGCAGGGCTGGGCCTGGGCTGGGGATGAGGCTGGGCTGGGGCTGGGGCTGGGTCCAGGGCAGGGCTGGGGCTGGGGCTGGGGCCGGGCTAGGGCTGGGCTGGGGGCAAGGATGGGGCTGGGGCTGGGGCTGGGGCTGGGCTGGTGGCGAGGGTGGGGCTGGGGCTGGGGCTGGGGCTGCGGACAGGGCTGGGGCTAGGGCTGAGGTAGGGGTAGGGCTGGGGCTGGATTGGGGCCAGGGCTGGGGCAGGACTAGGCTTGAGACTGGGCCTTGGGCTGGGGCTGGGTTGGGGCAGGGCTGGGGCTGGGGCTGGAACGAAGGCATGGGCAGGGCTGGGGCTGGGGCTGGAGCCAGGGCTGGGGCAGGAGCCAGGTCTAGGCTGGGGCTGGGCCTGGGGCTAGGCTGTGGCTGGGGCTGGGGACAGGGCTGGTGCCAGGCTGGGTCTGGGGCTGGGCTGAGGGCAGGGCTGGGGCTGTGGGCTGGGCTGGGGCAGGACTGGGACTGGGGCAGGGGCACGGGCCGAGGCTGGGGACTGGGCTAGGGCTGGAGCTAGGGCAGGGCTGGGGCCAGGCTGGGGCTGGGTTCGGCTCAGGGCTGGGGCTTGGTCCAGCGCTGGGGCTGGGCTGAGGGCAGGGCTGGGCTGGGGCTGGGGCTGGGTCAGGGCTGGGCTAGGGCTGGGCTGGGGCTGGCCTGGGGCTGGGGGCTGGCTCCGGGGATGGGGCAGGGCTGGGGCTAGGAATGGGGCTGGGGCAGGACTGGGGCAGGGTTGGTGGCAGGGCTGGGGCAGGGCTGGGGCTGGAGCTGGGCTGGGGACTGGGATGGGGATGGGGCTGGGGCTGAGGCTTGGGCTGGGGCAGGGCTGGGCCTGGGCTGGGGATGAGGCTGGGGTGGGGCTGGGGCTGGGTCCAGGGCAGGGCTGGGTCTGGGTCTGGGGGCAGGGCTGGAGGTGGGGGCTGGGTTGGGGCTGAGCAAGGGCTGGGGAACGGCTAGGGCTTGGGCAGGGGTTAGGCTGGGGCTGGGGTCGGGGCTGAGGACTGGGGTCGGGGCTGAGGGCTGGGCTGGGGCTGAGGGCAGGGATGGGGCAGGGCTGGGGCTGGGCTGGGGTTCGGGCAGGGCTGGGGCTGGGCTGGGGCTAGGGCCGGGGCTGGAACCAAGGCTTGGGCAGGGCTGGGGCTGGGCTGGTGCTGGGCTGGGGCTGGGGCCAGGGCTGGAACCAAGGCTTGGGCAGGGCTGGGGCTGGGCTCGGGCCGGGGCTGGGGCTGGGCTGGGGCTGGGGGCTGGCTCCGGGGATGGGGCAGGGCTGGGGCTAGGAATGGGGCTGGGGCAGGACTGGGGCAGGGCTGGGGCAGGGCTGGGGACAGGGCTGGGGCCAGGCTGGGTCTGGGGCTGGGCTGGGGGCAGGGCTGGGGCTGGGGCCTGGGATGGGGCAGGACTGGGACTGGGGCAGGAGCACGGGCCGAGGCTGGGGACAGGGCTAGGGCTGGAGCTAGGGCAGGGCTGGGGCCAGGCTGGGGTTGGGTTCGGCTCAGGGCTGGGGCTGGGTCCGGGCCTGGGGCTGGGCTGAGGGCAGGGCTGGGCTAGGGCTGGGCTGGGGCCGGGGGTGGGGCTGGGGCTGGGACTGGGTCCAGGGCTGGGGCAGGGCAGTGGCTGGGGTTGGGCTGGGGCAGGGCCGGGGCGGGGGGCTGGGCTGGGGCTGGGGTTGGGCTGGGGCAGGGCTGGGGCTGGGGCTGGGTCCAGGGCTGTGGCTGGTCTGTGGCTGGAGCTGGGCTGGGGCTGAGGGTGGGGCGGGGGCTGGGCTAGGGCTGGGCTGGGGCCAGGGCTGTGACTGGGGCTAGGTCCAGGGCTGGGGCTGGGCTGTGGCTGGGGCTGGGCTGGGGCAGGCCTGGGGCTGGGGCTGGGGCTGGGCTGGGGCTGGGTCCAGGGCAGGGGCTGGGCTGGGGGCATGGCTGGGCCGGGGCAGGGCTGGGACTGGGGCTGGGCTGGGGCCGAGGGTGGGGCTGGGGCAGGGCTGGGGCTGGGGCAGGAACCAAGTCTTGGGCATGGCTAAGGCTGGGGCTGGGGCTGGGTCAGGGCTGGGGCTGGAGGCTGGGGCCGGGGCTGGGTTGGGGATGAGCTGGGGCAGGGCCGGGGCTGGAACTGGGGCTGGGGCAGGGGTTGGGGCCGGGGCTGGGCTGGGGATGAGCTGGGGCAGGGCTGGGGCTTGGGCTGGGGCCGGGGCTGGGCTGGGGCTCAGCTGGGGCTGGGGCTGGGGCTGGGGACAAGGCTGAGGCAGGGCGGGGCAGGGCTGGTGCAGGACTGGGGCTGGGGCTGGGGCTGGGGGCTGGGGCTGAGGGCTGGGTCTTGGCTGGGGTTGATGGATGGGGCTGGGGCAGGGCTGGGGTAGGGCTTGGTCTGGGGCTGGGGCTGGGGTAGGGGCAGGTCTGGGGCATGGCTGGGGCTGTGGCTGGGGCATGGCTGGGGCTGTGGCTGGGGCTGTGGCCGGGGCTGGGGGCAGGGATGGGGCAGGGCTGGGGCTGGGGCTGGGCTGGGTACTGGGATGGGGATGGGGATGGGGATGGGGCTGGGGCTTGGGCTGGGGCAGGGCTGGGCCTGGGCTGGGGATGAGGCTGGGCTGGGGCTGGGGCTGGGTCCAGGGCAGGGCTGGGGCTGGGGCTGGGGGCAGGGCTGGAGGTGGGGGCTGGGTTGGGGCTGAGCAAGGGCTGGGGAACGGCTAGGGCTTGGGCAGGGGCTAGGCTGGGGCTGGGGTCGGGGCTGAGGACTGGGGTCGGGGCTGAGGGCTGGGCTGGGGCTGGGGCTGTGGCCAGGGCTGGAGTAGGGCTGGGGCTGGGGCTGTGGGCAGGGCTGGGGCTGGGGCTGAGGGCAGGGATGGGGCAGGGCTGGGGCTGGGCTGGGGCCGGGCCTGGGGCTGGGCTGGGGTTCGGGCAGGGCTGGGGCTGGGCTGGGGCTAGGGCCGGGGCTGGAACCAAGGCTTGGGCAGGGCTGGGGCTGGGCTGGGGCTGGGCTGGGGCTGGGGCCAGGGCTGGAACCAAGGCTTGGGCAGGGCTGGGGCTGGGCTCGGGCCGGGGCTGGGGCTGGGCTGGGGCTGGGGGCTGGCTCCGGGGATGGGGCAGGGCTGGGGCTAGGAATGGGGCTGGGGCAGGACTGGGGCAGGGCTGGGGCAGGGCTGGGGACAGGGCTGGGGCCAGGCTGGGTCTGGGGCTGGGCTGGGGGCAGGGCTGGGGCTGGGGCCTGGGATGGGGCAGGACTGGGACTGGGGCAGGAGCACGGGCCGAGGCTGGGGACAGGGCTAGGGCTGGAGCTAGGGCAGGGCTGGGGCCAGGCTGGGGTTGGGTTCGGCTCAGGGCTGGGGCTGGGTCCGGGCCTGGGGCTGGGCTGAGGGCAGGGCTGGGCTAGGGCTGGGCTGGGGCCGGGGGTGGGGCTGGGGCTGGGACTGGGTCCAGGGCTGGGGCAGGGCAGTGGCTGGGGTTGGGCTGGGGCAGGGCCTGGGGCTGGGCTGAGGGCAGGGCTGGGCTAGGGCTGGGCTGGGGCCGGGGGTGGGGCTGGGGCTGGGACTGGGTCCAGGGCTGGGGCAGGGCAGTGGCTGGGGTTGGGCTGGGGCAGGGCAGTGGCTGGGGTTGGGCTGGGGCAGGGCCGGGGCGGGGGGCTGGGCTGGGGCTGGGGTTGGGCTGGGGCAGGGCTGGGGCTGGGGCTGGGTCCAGGGCTGTGGCTGGTCTGTGGCTGGAGCTGGGCTGGGGCTGAGGGTGGGGCGGGGGCTGGGCTAGGGCTGGGCTGGGGCCAGGGCTGTGACTGGGGCTAGGTCCAGGGCTGGGGCTGGGCTGTGGCTGGGGCTGGGCTGGGGCAGGCCTGGGGCTGGGGCTGGGGCTGGGCTGGGGCTGGGTCCAGGGCAGGGGCTGGGCTGGGGGCATGGCTGGGCCGGGGCAGGGCTGGGACTGGGGCTGGGCTGGGGCCGAGGGTGGGGCTGGGGCAGGGCTGGGGCTGGGGCAGGAACCAAGTCTTGGGCATGGCTAAGGCTGGGGCTGGGGCTGGGTCAGGGCTGGGCTAGGGCTGGGCTGGGGCTGGGGCAGGGCTGGGGCTGGGCTGGGGCCGGGGCTTGAGCAGGGTTAGGGCTGGGGCTGGAACCAAGGCTTGGGCAGGGCTGGGGCTGGAGGCTGGGACCGAGGCTGGGCTGGGGCTGGGCTGGGGCTAGGGCTGGGCTGGGGCTGGGGCAAGGGTGGGCTGGTGGCTGGGCAGGGCTGGGGCAGGGCTGGGGCTGGGCTGGGGCTGAGCTGGGGGCAGGGCTGGGCTGGGGCTTGCGCAGGGGATGGGCTGGGTCTAGGGCTGGGGCTGTGCTGGGGTAGGGCTTGGGCTGGGGCTGGGGCTGGGTTGGGGATGAGCTGGGGCAGGGCCGGGGCTGGAACTGGGGCTGGGGCAGGGGTTGGGGCCGGGGCTGGGCTGGGGATGAGCTGGGGCAGGGCTGGGGCTGGGGCTTGGGCTGGGGCCGGGGCTGGGCTGGGGCTCAGCTGGGGCTGGGGCTGGGGCTGGGGACAAGGCTGAGGCAGGGCGGGGCAGGGCTGGTGCAGGACTGGGGCTGGGGCTGGGGCTGGGGGCTGGGGCTGAGGGCTGGGTCTTGGCTGGGGCTGATGGATGGGGCTGGGGCAGGGCTGGGGTAGGGCTTGGGCTGGGGCTGGGGCTGGGGTAGGGGCAGGTCTGGGGCATGGCTGGGGCTGTGGCTGGGGCATGGCTGGGGCTGTGGCTAGGGCTGTGGCCGGGGCTGGGGGCAGGGCTGGGGCTGGGGCTGGGCTGGGTACTGGGATGGGGATGGGGATGGGGCTGGGGCTGGGGCCGGGCTAGGGCTGGGCTGGGGGCAAGGATGGGGCTGGGGCTGGGGCTGGGGCTGGGGCTGGGGCTGGGGCTGGGCTGGTGGCGAGGGTGGGGCTGGGGCTGGGGCTGGGGCTGCGGACAGGGCTGGGGCTAGGGCTGAGGTAGGGGTAGGGCTGGGGCTGGATTGGGGCCAGGGCTGGGGCAGGACTAGGCTTGAGACTGGGCCTTGGGCTGGGGCTGGGTTGGCGCAGGGCTGGGGCTGTGGGCTGGGCTGGGGCAGGACTGGGACTGGGGCAGGGGCACGGGCCGAGGCTGGGGACTGGGCTAGGGCTGGAGCTAGGGCAGGGCTGGGGCCAGGCTGGGGCTGGGTTCGGCTCAGGGCTGGGGCTTGGTCCAGGGCTGGGGCTGGGCTAAGGGCAGGGCTGAGCTGGGGCTAGGGCTGGGTCAGGGCTGGGCTAGGGCTGGGCTGGGGCTGGCCTGGGGCTGGGGGCTGGCTCCGGGGATGGGGCAGGGCTGGGGCTAGGAATGGGGCTGGGGCAGGACTGGGGCAGGGCTGGTGGCAGGGCTGGGGCAGGGCTGGGGCTGGGGGCTGGGGCCGGCGCAGGGGGCATGGCTGGGGCTGGGCTGGGGCTGGGCTGGGACTGGAGGCTGGGGCCAGGGCTGGGTCTGGGTCTGGGGGCAGGGCTGGAGGTGGGGGCTGGGTTGGGGCTGAGCAAGGGCTGGGGAACGGCTAGGGCTTGGGCCGGGGCTAGGCTGGGGCTGGGGCTGGGCTGGGGGCAGGGCTGGGGCTGGGTTGGGGCTGGGGCTGGGGCAGGGCTGGAGCTGGGCTGGGGCTGAGCTGGGGGAGGGGCCGGGGCTGGTGCAGGGGCTGGGGCTGGAAGCAAGGCTTGGGCAGGGCTGGGGTAGTGATGGGGCTGGGCTCGGACCGGGGCTGGTGCTGGGCTGGGGCTGGGGCAGGGCTGGGGCCAGGGCTGGGGGCAGGGATGGGGCAGGGCTGGGGCTGGGTCTGGAACCAAGGCTTGGGCAGGGCTGGGGCTGGGGCTGGGGCCGGGGCTTGGGCAGGGTTGGGGCTGGGCTGGGGCCAGGTCTGGGGCAGGGCTGGGGTTGGGCTGGTGGCAGGGCTGGGGCAGGGCTGGAGCTGGACTGGGACGGGGCCGGGTCTGGGGGCAGGGATTAGCTGGGGCTGGGATTGGGCTGGTGGCAGGGCTGGGGCTGGGTTGGGGCTGGGGCTGGGGGCAGGGCTGGGGCATGGCTGCGTCCTGGACCAGGTCTGGGGGCAGGGCTGAGCTGGGACTGGGGCTGGGGCTGGGGCTGGGCTGGGGCTAAGGCTGGGCTGGGGCTGAGCTGGGGGCAGGGCTAGGCTGGGGGCTGGGTCTGGGCTGGGTCTGGGGGCTTTGGCCGGGCCAGGGGGCACAGCTGGGGCTGGGCTGGGGCTGGAGGCTGGGGCCAGGGCTGGGGCTGGGGCTGGGGACAGGGCTGGAGGTGGGGGCTGGGTTGGGGCTGAGGAAGGGCTGGGGCACGGCTAGGGCTTGGGCAGGGGCTAGGCTGGGGCTGGGGTCGGGGCTGAGGACTGGGGTCGGGGCTGAGGGCTGGGCTGGGGCTGGGGCTGTGGCCAGGGCTGGAGTAGGGCTGGGGCTGGGGCTGAGGGCAGGGATGGGGCAGGGCTGGGGCTGGGCTGGGGCCGGGCCTGGGGCTGGGCTGGGGTTCGGGCAGGGCTGGGGCTGGGCTGGGGCTAGGGCCGGGGCTGGAACCAAGGCTTGGGCAGGGCTGGGGCTGGGCTGGGGCTGGGCTGGGGCTGGGGCCAGGGCTGGAACCAAGGCTTGGGCAGGGCTGGGGCTGGGCTCGGGCCGGGGCTGGGGCTGGGCTGGGGCTGGGGGCTGGCTCCGGGGATGGGGCAGGGCTGGGGCTAGGAATGGGGCTGGGGCAGGACTGGGGCAGGGCTGGGGCAGGGCTGGGGACAGGGCTGGGGCCAGGCTGGGTCTGGGGCTGGGCTGGGGGCAGGGCTGGGGCTGGGGCCTGGGATGGGGCAGGACTGGGACTGGGGCAGGGGCACGGGCCGAGGCTGGGGACAGGGCTAGGGCTGGAGCTAGGGCAGGGCTGGGGCCAGGCTGGGGTTGGGTTCGGCTCAGGGCTGGGGCTGGGTCCGGGCCTGGGGCTGGGCTGAGGGCAGGGCTGGGCTAGGGCTGGGCTGGGGCCGGGGGTGGGGCTGAGGCTGGGACTGGGTCCAGGGCTGGGGCAGGGCAGTGGCTGGGGTTGGGCTGGGGCAGGGCCGGGGCGGGGGGCTGGGCTGGGGCTGGGGTTGGGCTGGGGCAGGGCTGGGGCTGGGGCTGGGTCCAGGGCTGTGGCTGGTCTGTGGCTGGAGCTGGGCTGGGGCTGAGGGTGGGGCGGGGGCTGGGCTAGGGCTGGGCTGGGGCAGGGCTGGGGCTGGGACTGGGTCCAGGGCTGTGGCTGGTCTGTGGCTGGAGCTGGGCTGGGGCTGAGGGTGGGGCGGGGGCTGGGCTAGGGCTGGGCTGGGGCCAGGGCTGTGACTGGGGCTAGGTCCAGGGCTGGGGCTGGGCTGTGGCTGGGGCTGGGCTGGGGCAGGCCTGGGGCTGGGGCTGGGGCTGGCCTGGGGCTGGGTCCAGGGGAGGGGCTGGGCTGGGGGCATGGCTGGGCCGGGGCAGGGCTGGGACTGGGGCTGGGCTGGGGCCGAGGGTGGGGCTGGGGCAGGGCTGGGGCTGGGGCAGGAACCAAGTCTTGGGCATGGCTAAGGCTGGGGCTGGGGCTGGGTCAGGGCTGGGCTAGGGCTGGGCTGGGGCTGGGGCAGGGCTGGGGCTGGAGGCTGGGACCGAGGCTGGGCTGGGGCTGGGCTGGGGCTAGGGCTGGGCTGGGGCTGGGGCAAGGGTGGGCTGGTGGCTGGGCAGGGCTGGGGCAGGGCTGGGGCTGGGCTGGGGCTGAGCTGGGGGCAGGGCTGGGCTGGGGCTTGGGCAGGGGATGGGCTGGGTCTAGGGCTGGGGCTGTGCTGGGGTAGGGCTTGGGCTGGGGCTGGGGCTGGGCTGGGGCTGGGGCTGGAGGCTGAGGCCGGGGCTGGGTTGGGGATGAGCTGGGGCAGGGCCGGGGCTGGAACTGGGGCTGGGGCAGCGGTTGGGGCCGGGGCTGGGGCTGATGGATGGGGCTGGGGCAGGGCTGGGGTAGGGCTTGGGCTGGGGCTGGGGCTGGGGTAGGGGCAGGTCTGGGGCATGGCTGGGGCTGTGGCTGGGGCATGGCTGGGGCTGGGGCTGTGGCCGGGGCTGGGGGCAGGGATGGGGCAGGGCTGGGGCTGGGGCTGGGCTGGGTACTGGGATGGGGATGGGGATGGGGCTGGGGCTGGGGCTTGGGCTGGGGCAGGGTTGGGCCTGGGCTGGGGATGAGGCTGGGCTGGGGCTGGGGCTGGGTCAAGGGCAGGGCTGGGGCTGGGTCTGGGGCCGGGCTAGGGCTGGGCTGGGGGCAAGGATGGGGCTGGGGCTGGGGCTGGGGCTGGGCTGGTGGCGAGGGTGGGGCTGGGGCTGGGGCTGGGGCTGCGGACAGGGCTGGGGCTAGGGCTGAGGTAGGGGTAGGGCTGGGGCTGGATTGGGGCCAGGGCTGGGGCAGGACTAGGCTTGAGACTGGGCCTTGGGCTGGGGCTGGGTTGGCGCAGGGCTGGGGCTGTGGGCTGGGCTGGGGCAGGACTGGGACTGGGGCAGGGGCACGGGCCGAGGCTGGGGACTGGGCTAGGGCTGGAGCTAGGGCAGGGCTGGGGCCAGGCTGGGGCTGGGTTCGGCTCAGGGCTGGGGCTTGGTCCAGCGCTGGGGCTGGGCTGAGGGCAGGGCTGAGCTGGGGCTAGGGCTGGGTCAGGGCTGGGCTAGGGCTGGGCTGGGGCTGGCCTGGGGCTGGGGGCTGGCTCCGGGGATGGGGCAGTGGCTGGGGCTAGGAATGGGGCTGGGGCAGGACTGGGGCAGGGCTGGTGGCAGGGCTGGGGCAGGGCTGGGGCTGGGGGCTGGGGCCGGCGCAGGGGGCACGGCTGGGGCTGGGCTGGGGCTGGGCTGGGACTGGAGGCTGGGGCCAGGGCTGGGTCTGGGTCTGGGGGCAGGGCTGGAGGTGGGGGCTGGGTTGGGGCTGAGCAAGGGCTGGGGAACGGCTAGGGCTTGGGCCGGGGCTAGGCTGGTGCTGGGGCTGGGCTGGGGGCAGGGCTGGGGCTGGGTTGTGGCTGGGGCTAGGGCAGGGCTGGAGCTGGGCTGGGGCTGGAAGCAAGGCTTGGGCAGGGCTGGGGTAGTGATGGGGCTGGGCTCGGGCCGGGGCTGGTGCTGGGCTGGGGCTGGGGCAGGGCTGGGGCCAGGGCTGGGGGCAGGGATGGGGCAGGGCTGGGGCTGGGTCTGGAACCAAGGCTTGGGCAGGGCTGGGGCTGGGGCTGGGGCCGGGGCTTGGGCAGGGTTGGGGCTGGGCTGGGGCCAGGTCTGGGGCAGGGCTGGGGTTGGGCTGGTGGCAGGGCTGGGGCAGGGCTGGAGCTGGACTGGGACGGGGCCGGGTCTGGGGGCAGGGATTAGCTGGGGCTGGGATTGGGCTGGTGGCAGGGCTGGGGCTGGGTTGGGGCTGGGGCTGGGGGCAGGGCTGGGGCATGGCTGCGTCCTGGACCAGGTCTGGGGGCAGGGCTGAGCTGGGACTGGGGCTGGGGCTGGGGCTGGGGCTGGCCTGGGGCTAAGGCTGGGCTGGGGCTGAGCTGGGGGCAGGGCTAGGCTGGGGGCTGGGTCTGGGCTGGGTCTGGGGGCTTTGGCCAGGCCAGGGGGCACAGCTGGGGCTGGGCTGGGGCTGGAGGCTGGGGCCAGGGCTGGGGCTGGGACTGGGGGCAGGGCTGGAGGTGGGGGCTGGGTTGGGGCTGAGGAAGGGCTGGGGCACGGCTAGGGCTTGGGCAGGGGCTAGGCTGGGGCTGGGGTCGGGGCTGAGGACTGGGGTCAGGGCTGAGGGCTGGGCTGGGGCTGGGGCTGTGGCCAGGGCTGGAGTAGGGCTGGGGCTGGGGCTGAGGGCAGGGATGGGGCAGGGCTGGGGCTGGGCTGGGGCCGGGCCTGGGGCTGGGCTGGGGTTCGGGCAGGGCTGGGGCTGGGCTGGGGCTAGGGCCGGGGCTGGAACCAAGGCTTGGGCAGGGCTGGGGCTGGGCTGGTGCTGGGCTGGGGCTGGGGCCAGGGCTGGAACCAAGGCTTGGGCAGGGCTGGGGCTGGGCTCGGGCCGGGGCTGGGGCTGGGCTGGGGCTGGGGGCTGGCTCCGGGGATGGGGCAGGGCTGGGGCTAGGAATGGGGCTGGGGCAGGACTGGGGCAGGGCTGGGGCAGGGCTGGGGACAGGGCTGGGGCCAGGCTGGGTCTGGGGCTGGGCTGGGGGCAGGGCTGGGGCTGGGGCCTGGGATGGGGCAGGACTGGGACTGGGGCAGGGGCACGGGCCGAGGCTGGGGACAGGGCTAGGGCTG
The DNA here is from genome assembly GCF_026170545.1 of Melanerpes formicivorus. Classification (NCBI taxonomy): domain Eukaryota; kingdom Metazoa; phylum Chordata; class Aves; order Piciformes; family Picidae; genus Melanerpes; species Melanerpes formicivorus. The sequence goes on from NW_027142902.1 coordinate 72,681, forward strand.
GAGCTAGGGCAGGGCTGGGGCCAGGCTGGGGTTGGGTTCGGCTCAGGGCTGGGGCTGGGTCCGGGCCTGGGGCTGGGCTGAGGGCAGGGCTGGGCTAGGGCTGGGCTGGGGCCGGGGGTGGGGCTGGGGCTGGGACTGGGTCCAGGGCTGGGGCAGGGCAGTGGCTGGGGTTGGGCTGGGGCAGGGCCGGGGCGGGGGGCTGGGCTGGGGCTGGGGTTGGGCTGGGGCAGGGCTGGGGCTGGGGCTGGGTCCAGGGCTGTGGCTGGTCTGTGGCTGGAGCTGGGCTGGGGCTGAGGGTGGGGCGGGGGCTGGGCTAGGGCTGGGCTGGGGCCAGGGCTGTGACTGGGGCTAGGTCCAGGGCTGGGGCTGGGCTGTGGCTGGGGCTGGGCTGGGGCAGGCCTGGGGCTGGGGCTGGGGCTGGGCTGGGGCTGGGTCCAGGGCAGGGGCTGGGCTGGGGGCATGGCTGGGCCGGGGCAGGGCTGGGACTGGGGCTGGGCTGGGGCCGAGGGTGGGGCTGGGGCAGGGCTGGGGCTGGGGCAGGAACCAAGTCTTGGGCATGGCTAAGGCTGGGGCTGGGGCTGGGGCTGGGGCTGGGTCAGGGCTGGGCTAGGGCTGGGCTGGGGCTGGGGCAGGGCTGGGGCTGGGCTGGGGCCGGGGCTTAGCAGGGTTAGGGCTGGGGCTGGAACCAAGGCTTGGGCAGGGCTGGGGCTGGAGGCTGGGACCGAGGCTGGGCTGGGGCTGGGCTGGGGCTAGGGCTGGGCTGGGGCTGGGGCAAGGGTGGGCTGGTGGCTGGGCAGGGCTGGGGCAGGGCTGGGGCTGGGCTGGGGCTGAGCTGGGGGCAGGGCTGGGCTGGGGCTTGCGCAGGGGATGGGCTGGGTCTAGGGCTGGGGCTTGGGCTGGGGTAGGGCTTGGGCTGGGGCTGGGGCTGGGCTGGGGCTGGGGCTGGAGGCTGGGGCCGGGGCTGGGTTGGGGATGAGCTGGGGCAGGGCCGGGGCTGGAACTGGGGCTGGGGCAGGGGTTGGGGCCGGGGCTGGTCTGGGGATGAGCTGGGGCAGGGCTGGGGCTTGGGCTGGGGCCGGGGCTGGGCTGGGGCTCAGCTGGGGCTGGGGCTGGGGCTGGGGACAAGGCTGAGGCAGGGCGGGGCACGGCTGGTGCAGGACTGGGGCTGGGGCTGGGGCTGGGGGCTGGGGCTGAGGGCTGGGTCTTGGCTGGGGTTGATGGATGGGGCTGGGGCAGGGCTGGGGTAGGGCTTGGTCTGGGGCTGGGGCTGGGGTAGGGGCACGTCTGGGGCATGGCTGGGGCTGTGGCTGGGGCATGGCTGGGGCTGTGGCTGGGGCTGTGGCCGGGGCTGGGGGCAGGGATGGGGCAGGGCTGGGGCTGGGGCTGGGCTGGGTACTGGGATGGGGATGGGGATGGGGATGGGGCTGGGGCTTGGGCTGGGGCAGGGCTGGGCCTGGGCTGGGGATGAGGCTGGGCTGGGGCTGGGGCTGGGTCCAGGGCAGGGCTGGGGCTGGGGCTGGGGCCGGGCTAGGGCTGGGCTGGGGGCAAGGATGGGGCTGGGGCTGGGGCTGGGGCTGGGCTGGTGGCGAGGGTGGGGCTGGGGCTGGGGCTGGGGCTGCGGACAGGGCTGGGGCTAGGGCTGAGGTAGGGGTAGGGCTGGGGCTGGATTGGGGCCAGGGCTGGGGCAGGACTAGGCTTGAGACTGGGCCTTGGGCTGGGGCTGGGTTGGGGCAGGGCTGGGGCTGGGGCTGGAACGAAGGCATGGGCAGGGCTGGGGCTGGGGCTGGAGCCAGGGCTGGGGCAGGAGCCAGGACTAGGCTGGGGCTGGGCCTGGGGCTAGGCTGTGGCTGGGGCTGGGGATGAGGCTGGGGTGGGGCTGGGGCTGGGTCCAGGGCAGGGCTGGGTCTGGGTCTGGGGGCAGGGCTGGAGGTGGGGGCTGGGTTGGGGCTGAGCAAGGGCTGGGGAACGGCTAGGGCTTGGGCAGGGGTTAGGCTGGGGCTGGGGTCGGGGCTGAGGTCTGGGGTCGGGGCTGAGGGCTGGGCTGGGGCTGAGGGCAGGGATGGGGCAGGGCTGGGGCTGGGCTGGGGCCGGGCCTGGGGCTGGGCTGGGGTTCGGGCAGGGCTGGGGCTGGGCTGGGGCTAGGGCCGGGGCTGGAACCAAGGCTTGGGCAGGGCTGGGGCTGGGCTGGGGCTGGGCTGGGGCTGGGGCCAGGGCTGGAACCAAGGCTTGGGCAGGGCTGGGGCTGGGCTCGGGCCGGGGCTGGGGCTGGGCTGGGGCAGGGCTGGGGCAGGGCTGGGGCAGGGCTGGGGACAGGGCTGGGGCCAGGCTGGGTCTGGGGCTGGGCTGGGGGCAGGGCTGGGGCTGGGGCCTGGGATGGGGCAGGACTGGGACTGGGGCAGGAGCACGGGCCGAGGCTGGGGACAGGGCTAGGGCTGGAGCTAGGGCAGGGCTGGGGCCAGGCTGGGGTTGGGTTCGGCTCAGGGCTGGGGCTGGGTCCGGGCCTGGGGCTGGGCTGAGGGCAGGGCTGGGCTAGGGCTGGGCTGGGGCCGGGGGTGGGGCTGGGGCTGGGACTGGGTCCAGGGCTGGGGCAGGGCAGTGGCTGGGGTTGGGCTGGGGCAGGGCTGGGGCGGGGGGCTGGGCTGGGGCTGGGGTTGGGTTGGGGCAGGGCTGGGGCTGGGGCTGGGGCTGGGTCCAGGGCTGTGGCTGGTCTGTGGCTGGAGCTGGGCTGGGGCTGAGGGTGGGGCGGGGGCTGGGCTAGGGCTGGGCTGGGGCCAGGGCTGTGACTGGGGCTAGGTCCAGGGCTGGGGCTGGGCTGTGGCTGGGGCTGGGCTGGGGCAGGCCTGGGGCTGGGGCTGGGGCTGGGCTGGGGCTGGGTCCAGGGCAGGGGCTGGGCTGGGGGCATGGCTGGGCCGGGGCAGGGCTGGGACTGGGGCTGGGCTGGGGCCAAGGGTGGGGCTGGGGCAGGGCTGGGGCTGGGGCAGGAACCAAGTCTTGGGCATGGCTAAGGCTGGGGCTGGGGCTGGGTCAGGGCTGGGGCTGGAGGCTGGGGCCGGGGCTGGGTTGGGGATGAGCTGGGGCAGGGCCGGGGCTGGAACTGGGGCTGGGGCAGGGGTTGGGGCCGGGGCTGGGCTGGGGATGAGCTGGGGCAGGGCTGGGGCTTGGGCTGGGGCCGGGGCTGGGCTGGGGCTCAGCTGGGGCTGGGGCTGGGGCTGGGGACAAGGCTGAGGCAGGGCGGGGCAGGGCTGGTGCAGGACTGGGGCTGGGGCTGGGGCTGGGGGCTGGGGCTGAGGGCTGGGTCTTGGCTGGGGTTGATGGATGGGGCTGGGGCAGGGCTGGGGTAGGGCTTGGTCTGGGGCTGGGGCTGGGGTAGGGGCAGGTCTGGGGCATGGCTGGGGCTGTGGCTGGGGCATGGCTGGGGCTGTGGCTGGGGCTGTGGCCGGGGCTGGGGGCAGGGATGGGGCAGGGCTGGGGCTGGGGCTGGGCTGGGTACTGGGATGGGGATGGGGATGGGGATGGGGCTGGGGCTTGGGCTGGGGCAGGGCTGGGCCTGGGCTGGGGATGAGGCTGGGCTGGGGCTGGGGCTGGGTCCAGGGCAGGGCTGGGGCTGGGGCTGGGGGCAGGGCTGGAGGTGGGGGCTGGGTTGGGGCTGAGCAAGGGCTGGGGAACGGCTAGGGCTTGGGCAGGGGCTAGGCTGGGGCTGGGGTCGGGGCTGAGGACTGGGGTCGGGGCTGAGGGCTGGGCTGGGGCTGGGGCTGTGGCCAGGGCTGGAGTAGGGCTGGGGCTGGGGCTGTGGGCAGGGCTGGGGCTGGGGCTGAGGGCAGGGATGGGGCAGGGCTGGGGCTGGGCTGGGGCCGGGCCTGGGGCTGGGCTGGGGTTCGGGCAGGGCTGGGGCTGGGCTGGGGCTAGGGCCGGGGCTGGAACCAAGGCTTGGGCAGGGCTGGGGCTGGGCTGGGGCTGGGCTGGGGCTGGGGCCAGGGCTGGAACCAAGGCTTGGGCAGGGCTGGGGCTGGGCTCGGGCCGGGGCTGGGGCTGGGCTGGGGCTGGGGGCTGGCTCCGGGGATGGGGCAGGGCTGGGGCTAGGAATGGGGCTGGGGCAGGACTGGGGCAGGGCTGGGGCAGGGCTGGGGACAGGGCTGGGGCCAGGCTGGGTCTGGGGCTGGGCTGGGGGCAGGGCTGGGGCTGGGGCCTGGGATGGGGCAGGACTGGGACTGGGGCAGGAGCACGGGCCGAGGCTGGGGACAGGGCTAGGGCTGGAGCTAGGGCAGGGCTGGGGCCAGGCTGGGGTTGGGTTCGGCTCAGGGCTGGGGCTGGGTCCGGGCCTGGGGCTGGGCTGAGGGCAGGGCTGGGCTAGGGCTGGGCTGGGGCCGGGGGTGGGGCTGGGGCTGGGACTGGGTCCAGGGCTGGGGCAGGGCAGTGGCTGGGGTTGGGCTGGGGCAGGGCCGGGGCGGGGGGCTGGGCTGGGGCTGGGGTTGGGCTGGGGCAGGGCTGGGGCTGGGGCTGGGTCCAGGGCTGTGGCTGGTCTGTGGCTGGAGCTGGGCTGGGGCTGAGGGTGGGGCGGGGGGCTGGGCTAGGGCTGGGCTGGGGCCAGGGCTGTGACTGGGGCTAGGTCCAGGGCTGGGGCTGGGCTGTGGCTGGGGCTGGGCTGGGGCAGGCCTGGGGCTGGGGCTGGGGCTGGGCTGGGGCTGGGTCCAGGGCAGGGGCTGGGCTGGGGGCATGGCTGGGCCGGGGCAGGGCTGGGACTGGGGCTGGGCTGGGGCCGAGGGTGGGGCTGGGGCAGGGCTGGGGCTGGGGCAGGAACCAAGTCTTGGGCATGGCTAAGGCTGGGGCTGGGGCTGGGTCAGGGCTGGGCTAGGGCTGGGCTGGGGCTGGGGCAGGGCTGGGGCTGGGCTGGGGCCGGGGCTTGAGCAGGGTTAGGGCTGGGGCTGGAACCAAGGCTTGGGCAGGGCTGGGGCTGGAGGCTGGGACCGAGGCTGGGCTGGGGCTGGGCTGGGGCTAGGGCTGGGCTGGGGCTGGGGCAAGGGTGGGCTGGTGGCTGGGCAGGGCTGGGGCAGGGCTGGGGCTGGGCTGGGGCTGAGCTGGGGGCAGGGCTGGGCTGGGGCTTGGGCAGGGGATGGGCTGGGTCTAGGGCTGGGGCTGTGCTGGGGTAGGGCTTGGGCTGGGGCTGGGGCTGGGCTGGGGCTGGGGCTGGAGGCTGGGGCCGGGGCTGGGTTGGGGATGAGCTGGGGCAGGGCCGGGGCTGGAACTGGGGCTGGGGCAGGGGTTGGGGCCGGGGCTGGGCTGGGGATGAGCTGGGGCAGGGCTGGGGCTGGGGCTTGGGCTGGGGCCGGGGCTGGGCTGGGGCTCAGCTGGGGCTGGGGCTGGGGCTGGGGACAAGGCTGAGGCAGGGCGGGGCAGGGCTGGTGCAGGACTGGGGCTGGGGCTGGGGCTGGGGGCTGGGGCTGAGGGCTGGGTCTTGGCTGGGGCTGATGGATGGGGCTGGGGCAGGGCTGGGGTAGGGCTTGGGCTGGGGCTGGGGCTGGGGTAGGGGCAGGTCTGGGGCATGGCTGGGGCTGTGGCTGGGGCATGGCTGGGGCTGTGGCTAGGGCTGTGGCCGGGGCTGGGGGCAGGGCTGGGGCTGGGGCTGGGCTGGGTACTGGGATGGGGATGGGGATGTGGCTGGGGCTGGGGCCGGGCTAGGGCTGGGCTGGGGGCAAGGATGGGGCTGGGGCTGGGGCTGGGCTGGTGGCGAGGGTGGGGCTGGGGCTGGGGCTGGGGCTGCGGACAGGGCTGGGGCTAGGGCTGAGGTAGGGGTAGGGCTGGGGCTGGATTGGGGCCAGGGCTGGGGCAGGACTAGGCTTGAGACTGGGCCTTGGGCTGGGGCTGGGTTGGCGCAGGGCTGGGGCTGTGGGCTGGGCTGGGGCAGGACTGGGACTGGGGCAGGGGCACGGGCCGAGGCTGGGGACTGGGCTAGGGCTGGAGCTAGGGCAGGGCTGGGGCCAGGCTGGGGCTGGGTTCGGGCTCAGGGGCTGGGGCTTGGTCCAGCGCTGGGGCTGGGCTGAGGGCAGGGCTGAGCTGGGGCTAGGGCTGGGTCAGGGCTGGGCTAGGGCTGGGCTGGGGCTGGCCTGGGGCTGGGGGCTGGCTCCAGGGATGGGGCAGTGGCTGGGGCTAGGAATGGGGCTGGGGCAGGACTGGGGCAGGGCTGGTGGCAGGGCTGGGGCAGGGCTGGGGCTGGGGGCTGGGGCCGGCGCAGGGGGCACGGCTGGGGCTGGGCTGGGCTGGGCTGGGACTGGAGGCTGGGGCCAGGGCTGGGTCTGGGTCTGGGGGCAGGGCTGGAGGTGGGGGGCTGGGTTGGGGCTGAGCAAGGGCTGGGGAACGGCTAGGGCTTGGGCCGGGGCTAGGCTGGTGCTGGGGCTGGGCTGGGGGCAGGGCTGGGCTGGGTTGTGGCTGGGGCTAGGGCAGGGCTGGAGCTGGGCTGGGGCTGAGCTGGGGGAGGGGCTGGGGCTGGTGCAGGGGCTGGGGCTGGAAGCAAGGCTTGGGCAGGGCTGGGGTAGTGATGGGGCTTGGGCTCAGGCCGGGGCTGGTGCTGGGCTGGGGCTGGGGCAGGGCTGGGGCCAGGGCTGGGGGCAGGGATGGGGCAGGGCTGGGGCTGGGTCTGGAACCAAGGCTTGGGCAGGGCTGGGGCTGGGGCTGGGGCCGGGGGCTTGGGCAGGGTTGGGGCTGGGCTGGGGCCAGGTCTGGGGCAGGGCTGGGGTTGGGCTGGTGGCAGGGCTGGGGCAGGGCTGGAGCTGGACTGGGACGGGGCCGGGTCTGGGGGCAGGGATTAGCTGGGGCTGGGATTGGGCTGGTGGCAGGGCTGGGGCTGGGTTGGGGCTGGGGCTGGGGGCAGGGCTGGGGCATGGCTGCGTCCTGGACCAGGTCTGGGGGCAGGGCTGAGCTGGGACTGGGGCTGGGGCTGGGGCTGGGCTGGGGCTAAGGCTGGGCTGGGGCTGAGCTGGGGCAGGGCTAGGCTGGGGGCTGGGTCTGGGCTGGGTCTGGGGGCTTTGGCCAGGCCAGGGGGCACAGCTGGGGCTGGGCTGGGGCTGGAGGCTGGGGCCAGGGCTGGGGCTGGGACTGGGGGCAGGGCTGGAGGTGGGGGCTGGGTTGGGGCTGAGGAAGGGCTGGGGCACGGCTAGGGCTTGGGCAGGGGCTAGGCTGGGGCTGGGGTCGGGGCTGAGGACTGGGGTCAGGGCTGAGGGCTGGGCTGGGGCTGGGGCTGTGTCCAGGGCTGGAGTAGGGCTGGGGCTGGGGCTGAGGGCAGGGATGGGGCAGGGCTGGGCCTGGGCTGGGGCCGGGGGGCTGGGGTTCGGGCAGGACTGGGACTGGGGCAGGGGCACGGGCCGAGGCTGGGGACAGGGCTAGGGCTGGAGCTAGGGCAGGGCTGGGGCCAGGCTGGGGTTGGGTTCGGCTCAGGGCTGGGGCTGGGTCCGGGCCTGGGGCTGGGCTGAGGGCAGGGCTGGGCTAGGGCTGGGCTGGGGCCGGGGGTGGGGCTGGGGCTGGGACTGGGTCCAGGGCTGGGGCAGGGCAGTGGCTGGGGTTGGGCTGGGGCAGGGCCGGGGCGGGGGGCTGGGCTGGGGCTGGGGTTGGGCTGGGGCAGGGCTGGGGCTGGGGCTGGGTCCAGGGCTGTGGCTGGTCTGTGGCTGGAGCTGGGCTGGGGCTGAGGGTGGGGCGGGGGCAGGGCTAGGGCTGGGCTGGGGCCAGGGCTGTGACTGGGGCTAGGTCCAGGGCTGGGGCTGGGCTGTGGCTGGGGCTGGGCTGGGGCAGGCCTGGGGCTGGGGCTGGGGCTGGGCTGGGGCTGGGTCCAGGGCAGGGGCTGGGCTGGGGGCATGGCTGGGCCGGGGCAGGGCTGGGACTGGGGCTGGGCTGGGGCCGAGGGTGGGGCTGGGGCAGGGCTGGGGCTGGGGCAGGAACCAAGTCTTGGGCATGGCTAAGGCTGGGGCTGGGGCTGGGGCTGGGTCAGGGCTGGGCTAGGGCTGGGCTGGGGCTGGGGCAGGGCTGGGGCTGGACTGGGGCCGGGGCTTGAGCAGGGTTAGGGCTGGGGCTGGAACCAAGGCTTGGGCAGGGCTGGGGCTGGAGGCTGGGGCTAGGGCTGTGCTGGGGCTGGGGCAAGGGTGGGCTGGTGGCTGGGCAGGGCTGGGGCAGGGCTGGGGCTGGGCTGGGGCTGAGCTGGGGGCAGGGCTGGGCTGGGGCTTGGGCAGGGGATGGGCTGGGTCTAGGGCTGGGGCTGTGCTGGGGTAGGGCTTGGGCTGGGGCTGGGGCTGGGCTGGGGCTGGGGCTGCGGACAGGGCTGGGGCTAGGGCTGAGGTAGGGGTAGGGCTGGGGCTGGATTGGGGCCAGGGCTGGGGCAGGACTAGGCTTGAGACTGGGCCTTGGGCTGGGGCTGGGTTGGCGCAGGGCTGGGGCTGTGGGCTGGGCTGGGGCAGGACTGGGACTGGGGCAGGGGCACGGGCCGAGGCTGGGGACTGGGCTAGGGCTGGAGCTAGGGCAGGGCTGGGGCCAGGCTGGGGCTGGGTTCGGCTCAGGGCTGGGGCTTGGTCCAGCGCTGGGGCTGGGCTGAGGGCAGGGCTGAGCTGGGGCTAGGGCTGGGTCAGGGCTGGGCTAGGGCTGGGCTGGGGCTGGCCTGGGGCTGGGGGCTGGCTCCAGGGATGGGGCAGTGGCTGGGGCTAGGAATGGGGCTGGGGCAGGACTGGGGCAGGGCTGGTGGCAGGGCTGGGGCAGGGCTGGGGCTGGGGGCTGGGGCCGGCGCAGGGGGCACGGCTGGGGCTGGGCTGGGGCTGGGCTGGGACTGGAGGCTGGGGCCAGGGCTGGGTCTGGGTCTGGGGGCAGGGCTGGAGGTGGGGGCTGGGTTGGGGCTGAGCAAGGGCTGGGGAACGGCTAGGGCTTGGGCCGGGGCTAGGCTGGTGCTGGGGCTGGGCTGGGGGCAGGGCTGGGGCTGGGTTGTGGCTGGGGCTAGGGCAGGGCTGGAGCTGGGCTGGGGCTGAGCTGGGGGAGGGGCTGGGGCTGGTGCAGGGGGCTGGGGCTGGAAGCAAGGCTTGGGCAGGGCTGGGGTAGTGATGGGGCTGGGCTCAGGCCGGGGCTGGTGCTGGGCTGGGGCTGGGGCAGGGCTGGGGCCAGGGCTGGGGGCAGGGATGGGGCAGGGCTGGGGCTGGGTCTGGAACCAAGGCTTGGGCAGGGCTGGGGCTGGGGCTGGGGCCGGGGCTTGGGCAGGGTTGGGGCTGGGCTGGGGCCAGGTCTGGGGCAGGGCTGGGGTTGGGCTGGTGGCAGGGCTGGGGCAGGGCTGGAGCTGGGACTGGGACGGGGCCGGGTCTGGGGGCAGGGATTAGCTGGGGCTGGGATTGGGCTGGTGGCAGGGCTGGGGCTGGGTTGGGGCTGGGGCTGGGGGCAGGGCTGGGGCATGGCTGCGTCCTGGACCAGGTCTGGGGGCAGGGCTGAGCTGGGACTGGGGCTGGGGCTGGGGCTGGGCTGGGGCTAAGGCTGGGCTGGGGCTGAGCTGGGGGCAGGGCTAGGCTGGGGGCTGGGTCTGGGCTGGGTCTGGGGGCTTTGGCCAGGCCAGGGGGCACAGCTGGGGCTGGGCTGGGGCTGGAGGCTGGGGCCAGGGCTGGGGCTGGGACTGGGGGCAGGGCTGGAGGTGGGGGCTGGGTTGGGGCTGAGGAAGGGCTGGGGCACGGCTAGGGCTTGGGCAGGGGCTAGGCTGGGGCTGGGGTCGGGGCTGAGGACTGGGGTCAGGGCTGAGGGCTGGGCTGGGGCTGGGGCTGTGTCCAGGGCTGGAGTAGGGCTGGGGCTGGGGCTGAGGGCAGGGATGGGGCAGGGCTGGGCCTGGGCTGGGGCCGGGCCTGGGGCTGGGCTGGGGTTCGGGCAGGACTGGGACTGGGGCAGGGGCACGGGCCGAGGCTGGGGACAGGGCTAGGGCTGGAGCTAGGGCAGGGCTGGGGCCAGGCTGGGGTTGGGTTCGGCTCAGGGCTGGGGCTGGGTCCGGGCCTGGGGCTGGGCTGAGGGCAGGGCTGGGCTAGGGCTGGGCTGGGGCCGGGGGTGGGGCTGGGGCTGGGACTGGGTCCAGGGCTGGGGCAGGGCAGTGGCTGGGGTTGGGCTGGGGCAGGGCCGGGGCGGGGGGGCTGGGCTGGGGCTGGGGTTGGGCTGGGGCAGGGCTGGGGCTGGGGCTGGGTCCAGGGCTGTGGCTGGTCTGTGGCTGGAGCTGGGCTGGGGCTGAGGGTGGGGCGGGGGCAGGGCTAGGGCTGGGCTGGGGCCAGGGCTGTGACTGGGGCTAGGTCCAGGGCTGGGGCTGGGCTGTGGCTGGGGCTGGGCTGGGGCAGGCCTGGGGCTGGGGCTGGGGCTGGGCTGGGGCTGGGTCCAGGGCAGGGGCTGGGCTGGGGGGCATGGCTGGGCCGGGGCAGGGCTGGGACTGGGGCTGGGCTGGGGCCGAGGGTGGGGCTGGGGCAGGGCTGGGGCTGGGGCAGGAACCAAGTCTTGGGCATGGCTAAGGCTGGGGCTGGGGCTGGGGCTGGGTCAGGGCTGGGCTAGGGCTGGGCTGGGGCTGGGGCAGGGCTGGGGCTGGACTGGGGCCGGGGCTTGAGCAGGGTTAGGGCTGGGGGCTGGAACCAAGGCTTGGGCAGGGCTGGGGCTGGAGGCTGGGGCTAGGGCTGTGCTGGGGCTGGGGCAAGGGTGGGCTGGTGGCTGGGCAGGGCTGGGGCAGGGCTGGGGCTGGGCTGGGGCTGAGCTGGGGGCAGGGCTGGGCTGGGGCTTGGGCAGGGGATGGGCTGGGTCTAGGGCTGGGGCTGTGCTGGGGTAGGGCTTGGGCTGGGGCTGGGGCTGGGGCTGGGGCTGGGGCTGGAGGCTGGGGCCGGAGCTGGGTTGGGGATGAGCTGGGGCAGGGCCGGGGCTGGAACTGGGGCTGGGGCAGGGGTTGGGGCCGGGGCTGGGCTGGGGATGAGCTGGGGCAGGGCTGGGGCTGGGGCTTGGGCTGGGGCCGGGGCTGGGCTGGGCTCAGCTGGGGCTGTGGCTGGGGCTGGGGACAAGGCTGAGGCAGGGGGCGGGGGCAGGGCTGGTGCAGGACTGGGGCTGGGGCTGGGGCTGGGGCTGGGGGCTGGGGCTGAGGGCTGGGTCTTGGCTGGGGCTGATGGATGGGGCTGGGGCAGGGCTGGGGTAGGGCTTGGGCTGGGGCTGGGGCTGGGGTAGGGGCAGGTCTGGGGCATGCTGGGGCTGTGGCTGGGGCAGGGCTGGGGCTGGGGCTGGGCTGGGTACTGGGATGGGGATGGGGATGGGGATGGGGATGGGGATGGGGCTTGGGCTGGGGCAGGGCTGGGCCTGGGCTGGGGATGAGGCTGGGCTGGGGCTGGGGCTGGGGCTGGGTCCAGGGCAGGGCTGGGGCGGGGGCTGGGGCCGGGCTAGGGCTGGGCTGGGGGCAAGGATGGGGGCTGGGGCTGGGGCTGGGGCTGGGCTGGTGGCGAGGGTGGGGCTGGGGCTGGGGCTGGGGCTGCGGACAGGGCTGGGGCTAGGGCCTGAGGTAGGGCTGGGGCTGGGGCTGGATTGGGGCCAGGGCTGGGGCAGGACTAGGCTTGAGACTGGGCCTTGGGCTGGGGCTGGGTTGGGGCAGGGCTGGGGCTGGGGCTGGAATGAAGGCATGGGCAGGGCTGGGGCTGGGGCTGGAGCCAGGGCTGGGGCAGGAGCCAGGTCTAGGCTGGGGCTGGGCCTGGGGCTAGGCTGTGGCTGGGGCTGGGGACAGGGCTGGTGCCAGGCTGGGTCTGGGGCTGGGCTGAGGGCAGGGCTGGGGCTGTGGGCTGGGCTGGGGCAGGACTGGGACTGGGGCAGGGGCATGGGCCGAGGCTGGGGACTGGGCTAGGGCTGGAGCTAGGGCAGGGCTGGGGCCAGGCTGGGGCTGGGTTCGGCTCAGGGCTGGGGCTTGGTCCAGCGCTGGGGCTGGGCTGAGGGCAGGGCTGGGCTGGGGCTGGGGCTGGGTCAGGGCTGGGCTAGGGCTGGGCTGGGGCTGGCCTGGGGCTGGGGGCTGGCTCCGGGGATGGGGCAGGGCTGGGGCTAGGAATGGGGCTGGGGCAGGACTGGGGCAGGGCTGGTGGCAGGGCTGGGGCAGGGCTGGGGCTGGGGGCTGGGGCCGGCGCAGGGGGCACGGCTGGGGCTGGGCTGGGGCTGGGCTGGGACTGGAGGCTGGGGCCAGGGCTGGGTCTGGGTCTGGGGGCAGGGCTGGAGGTGGGGGCTGGGTTGGGGGCTGAGCAAGGGCTGGGGAACGGCTAGGGCTTGGGCCGGGGCTAGGCTGGGGCTGGGGCTGGGCTGGGGACAGGGCTGGGGCTGGGTTGTGGCTGGGCTGGGGCAGGGCTGGAGCTGGGCTGGGGCTGAGCTGGGGGAGGGGCCGGGGGCTGGTGCAGGGGCTGGGGCTGGAAGCAAGGCTTGGGCAGGGCTGGGGGAATGATGGGGCTGGGCTCGGGCCGGGGCTGGTGCTGGGCTGGGGCTGGGGCAGGGCTGGGGCCAGGGCTGGGGGCAGGGATGGGGCAGGGCTGGGGCTGGGTCTGGAACCAAGGCTTGGGCAGGGCTGGGGCTGGGGCTGGGGCCGGGGCTTGGGCAGGGTTGGGGCTGGGCTGGGGCCAGGTCTGGGGCAGGGCTGGGGTTGGGCTGGTGGCAGGGCTCGGGCAGGGCTGGGGACAGGGCTGGGGCCAGGCTGGGTCTGGGGCTGGGCTGGGGGCAGGGCTGGGGCTGGGGCCTGGGATGGGGCAGGACTGGGACTAGGGCAGGGGCACGGGCCGAGGCTGGGGACAGGGCTAGGGCTGGAGCTAGGGCAGGGCTGGGGCCAGGCTGGGGTTGGGTTCGGCTCAGGGCTGGGGCTGGGTCCGGGCCTGGGGCTGGGCTGAGGGCAGGGCTGGGCTAGGGCTGGGCTGGGGCCGGGGGTGGGGCTGGGGCTGGGACTGGGTCCAGGGCTGGGGCAGGGCAGTGGCTGGGGTTGGGCTGGGGCAGGGCCGGGGCGGGGGGCTGGGCTGGGGCTGGGGTTGGGCTGGGGCAGGGCTGGGGCTGGGGCTGGGTCCAGGGCTGTGGCTGGTCTGTGGCTGGAGCTGGGCTGGGGCTGAGGGTGGGGCGGGGGCTGGGCTAGGGCTGGGCTGGGGCCAGGGCTGTGACTGGGGCTAGGTCCAGGGCTGGGGCTGGGCTGTGGCTGGGGCTGGGCTGGGGCAGGCCTGGGGCTGGGGCTGGGGCTGGGCTGGGGCTGGGTCCAGGGCAGGGGCTGGGCTGGGGGCATGGCTGGGCCGGGGCAGGGCTGGGACTGGGGCTGGGCTGGGGCCGAGGGTGGGGCTGGGGCAGGGCTGGGGCTGGGGCAGGAACCAAGTCTTGGGCATGGCTAAGGCTGGGGCTGGGGCTGGGGCTGGGTCAGGGCTGGGCTAGGGCTGGGCTGGGGCTGGGGCAGGGCTGGGGCTGGACTGGGGCCGGGGCTTGAGCAGGGTTAGGGCTGGGGCTGGAACCAAGGCTTGGGCAGGGCTGGGGCTGGAGGCTGGGGCTAGGGCTGTGCTGGGGCTGGGGCAAGGGTGGGCTGGTGGCTGGGCAGGGCTGGGGCAGGGCTGGGGCTGGGCTGGGGCTGAGCTGGGGGCAGGGCTGGGCTGGGGCTTGGGCAGGGGATGGGCTGGGTCTAGGGCTGGGGCTGTGCTGGGGTAGGGCTTGGGCTGGGGCTGGGGCTGGGCTGGGGCTGGGGCTGGAGGCTGGGGCCGGAGCTGGGTTGGGGATGAGCTGGGGCAGGGCCGGGGCTGGAACTGGGGCTGGGGCAGGGGTTGGGGCCGGGGCTGGGCTGGGGATGAGCTGGGGCAGGGCTGGGGCTGGGGCTTGGGCTGGGGCCGGGGCTGGGCTGGGGCTCAGCTGGGGCTGGGGCTGGGGCTGGGGACAAGGCTGAGGCAGGGCGGGGCAGGGCTGGTGCAGGACTGGGGCTGGGGCTGGGGCTGGGGCTGGGGGCTGGGGCTGAGGGCTGGGTCTTGGCTGGGGCTGATGGATGGGGCTGGGGCAGGGCTGGGGTAGGGCTTGGGCTGGGGCTGGGGCTGGGGTAGGGGCAGGCCTGGGGCATGCTGGGGCTGTGGCTGGGGCATGGCTGGGGCTGTGGCTGGGGCTGTGGCCGGGGCTGGGGGCAGGGCTGGGGCAGGGCTGGGGCTGGGGCTGGGCTGGGTTCTGGGATGGGGATGGGGATGGGGATGGGGATGGGGATGGGGCTGGGGCTTGGGCTGGGGCAGGGCTGGGCCTGGGCTGGGGATGAGGCTGGGCTGGGGCTGGGGCTGGGGCTGGGTCCAGGGCAGGGCTGGGGCGGGGGCTGGGGCCGGGCTAGGGCTGGGCTGGGGGCAAGGATGGGGCTGGGGCTGGGGCTGGGGCTGGGCTGGTGGCGAGGGTGGGGCTGGGGCTGGGGCTGGGGCTGCGGACAGGGCTGGGGCTAGGGCTGAGGTAGGGCTGGGGCTGGGGCTGGATTGGGGCCAGGGCTGGGGCAGGACTAGGCTTGAGACTGGGCCTTGGGCTGGGGCTGGGTTGGGGCAGGGCTGGGGCTGGGGCTGGAACGAAGGCATGGGCAGGGCTGGGGCTGGGGCTGGAGCCAGGGCTGGGGCAGGAGCCAGGTCTAGGCTGGGGCTGGGCCTGGGGCTAGGCTGTGGCTGGGGCTGGGGACAGGGCTGGTGCCAGGCTGGGTCTGGGGCTGGGCTGAGGGCAGGGCTGGGGCTGTGGGCTGGGCTGGGGCAGGACTGGGACTGGGGCAGGGGCATGGGCCGAGGCTGGGGGACTGGGCTAGGGCTGGAGCTAGGGCAGGGCTGGGGCCAGGCTGGGGCTGGGTTCGGCTCAGGGCTGGGGCTTGGTCCAGCGCTGGGGCTGGGCTGAGGGCAGGGCTGGGCTGGGGCTGGGGCTGGGTCAGGGCTGGGCTAGGGCTGGGCTGGGGCTGGCCTGGGGCTGGGGGCTGGCTCCGGGGATGGGGCAGGGCTGGGGCTAGGAATGGGGCTGGGGCAGGACTGGGGCAGGGCTGGTGGCAGGGCTGGGGCAGGGCTGGGGCTGGGGGCTGGGGCCGGCGCAGGGGGCACGGCTGGGGCTGGGCTGGGGCTGGGCTGGGACTGGAGGCTGGGGCCAGGGCTGGGTCTGGGTCTGGGGGCAGGGCTGGAGGTGGGGGCTGGGTTGGGGCTGAGCAAGGGCTGGGGAACGGCTAGGGCTTGGGCCGGGGCTAGGCTGGGGCTGGGGCTGGGCTGGGGACAGGGCTGGGGCTGGGTTGTGGCTGGGGCTGGGGCAGGGCTGGAGCTGGGCTGGGGCTGAGCTGGGGGAGGGGCCGGGGCTGGTGCAGGGGCTGGGGCTGGAAGCAAGGCTTGGGCAGGGCTGGGGTAGTGATGGGGCTGGGCTCGGGCCGGGGCTGGTGCTGGGCTGGGGCTGGGGCAGGGCTGGGGCCAGGGCTGGGGGCAGGGATGGGGCAGGGCTGGGGCTGGGTCTGGAACCAAGGCTTGGGCAGGGCTGGGGCTGGGGCTGGGGCCGGGGCTTGGGCAGGGTTGGGGCTGGGCTGGGGCCAGGTCTGGGGCAGGGCTGGGGTTGGGCTGGTGGCAGGGCTGGGGCAGGGCTGGAGCTGGACTGGGCCGGGGCCGGGTCTGGGGGCAGGGATTAGCTGGGGCTGGGATTGGGCTGGTGGCAGGGCTGGGGCTGGGTTGGGGCTGGGGCTGGGGGCAGGGATGGGGCAGGGCTGGGGCTGGGCTGGGGCCGGGCCTGGGGCTGGGCTGGGGTTCGGGCAGGGCTGGGGCTGGGCTGGGGCTAGGGCCGGGGCTGGAACCAAGGCTTGGGCAGGGCTGGGGCTGGGCTGGGGCTGGGCTGGGGCTGGGGCCGGGGCTGGAACCAAGGCTTGGGCAGGGCTGGGGCTGGGCTCGGGCCGGGGCTGGGGCTGGGCTGGGGCTGGGGGCTGGCTCCGGGGATGGGGCAGGGCTGGGGCTAGGAATGGGGCTGGGGCAGGACTGGGGCAGGGCTGGGGCAGGGCTGGGGACAGGGCTGGGGCCAGGCTGGGTCTGGGGCTGGGCTGGGGGCAGGGCTGGGGCTGGGGCCTGGGATGGGGCAGGACTGGGACTGGGGCAGGGGCACGGGCCGAGGTTTGGGACAGGGCTAGGGCTGGAGCTAGGGCAGGGCAGGGGCCAGGCTGGGGTTGGGTTCGGCTCAGGGCTGGGGCTGGGTCCGGGCCTGGGGCTGGGCTGAGGGCAGGGCTGGGCTAGGGCTGGGCTGGGGCCGGGGGTGGGGCTGGGGCTGGGACTGGGTCCAGGGCTGGGGCAGGGCAGTGGCTGGGGTTGGGCTGGGGCAGGGCCGGGGCGGGGGGCTGGGCTGGGGCTGGGGTTGGGCTGGGGCAGGGCTGGGGCTGGGGCTGGGTCCAGGGCTGTGGCTGGTCTGTGGCTGGAGCTGGGCTGGGGCTGAGGGTGGGGCGGGGGCTGGGCTAGGGCTGGGCTGGGGCCAGGGCTGTGACTGGGGCTAGGTCCAGGGCTGGGGCTGGGCTGTGGCTGGGGCTGGGCTGGGGTAGGCCTGGGGCTGGGGCTGGGGCTGGGCTGGGGCTGGGTCCAGGGCAGGGGCTGGGCTGGGGGCATGGCTGGGCCGGGGCAGGGCTGGGACTGGGGCTGGGCTGGGGCCGAGGGTGGGGCTGGGGCAGGGCTGGGGCTGGGGCAGGAACCAAGTCTTGGGCATGGCTAAGGCTGGGGCTGGGGCTGGGTCAGGGCTGGGCTAGGGCTGGGCTGGGGCTGGGGCAGGGCTGGGGCTGGGCTGGGGCCGGGGCTTGAGCAGGGTTAGGGCTGGGGCTGGAACCAAGGCTTGGGCAGGGCTGGGGCTGGAGGCTGGGACCGAGGCTGGGCTGGGGCTGGGCTGGGGCTAGGGCTGGGCTGGGGCTGGCGCAAGGGTGGGCTGGTGGCTGGGCAGGGCTGGGGCAGGGCTGGGGCTGGGCTGGGGCTGAGCTGGGCTGGGGCTGGGCTGGGGCTAGGTCTGGGCTGGGGCTTGGGCAAGGGTGGGCTGGTGGCTGGGCAGGGCTGGGGCAGGGCTGGGGCTGGGCTGGGGCTGAGCTGGGGGCAGGGCTGGGCTGGGGCTTGGGCAGGGGATGGGCTGGGTCTAGGGCTGGGGCTGTGCTGGGGTAGGGCTTGGGCTGGGGCTGGGGCTGGGCTGGGGCTGGGGCTGGAGGCTGGGGCCGGGGCTGGGTTGGGGATGAGCTGGGGCAGGGCCGGGGCTGGAACTGGGGCTGGGGCAGGGGTTGGGGCCGGGGCTGGGCTGGGGATGAGCTGGGGCAGGGCTGGGGCTTGGGCTGGGGCCGGGGCTGGGCTGGGGCTCAGCTGGGGCTGGGGCTGGGGACAAGGCTGAGGCAGGGCGGGGCAGGGCTGGTGCAGGACTGGGGCTGGGGCTGGGGCTGGGCTGGGGCTGAGGGCTGGGTCTTGGCTGGGGCTGATGGATGGGGCTGGGGCAGGGCTGGGGTAGGGGCAGGTCTGGGGCATGGCTGGGGCTGTGGCTGGGGCATGGCTGGGGCTGTGGCTGGGGCTGTGGCCGGGGCTGGGGGCAGGGATGGGGCAGGGCTGGGGCTGGGGCTGGAACCAAGTCTTGGGCATGGCTGGGGCTGGGCTTGGGCCGGGGCTGGGGCTGGGCTGAGGCTGGGGCAGGGCTGGGGCCGGGCTGGGGCCGGGGCTTGGGCAGGGTTGGGGCTCGGGCTGGAACCAAGGCTTGGGCAGGGCTGTGGCTGGAGGCTGGGGCTGAGGCTGGGCTGGGGCTGGGGCTGGGCTGGGGCAGGGCTGGGGCAGGGGCAGGGCGGGGCTGTGGCTGGGCTGTGGCTGGAGCTGGGCTGGGGCCGGGGATGGGGCCGTGTGTGGGGCTTGGCTGGGGCCGGGGCTGGGGCCGGGGCTGGGCTGGGCTGGCGGAACAGGTGGGGCTGGGGCTGGGGCTGGGGCTGGGGCTTAGGCTGGGGCAGGTCTGGGCCTGTGCTGGGGATGAGGCTGGGGTGGGGCCGGGGCTTGGTCCAGGGCAGGGTTGGGGCTGGGGCAGGGCTGGGCCTGGGCTGGGGATGAGGCTGGGGTGAGGCTGGGGCTGGGTCCAGGGCTGAGGCTGGGCTGGGGACTGGGATGGGGATGGGGCTTGGGCTGGGGCTTGGGCTGGTGCAGGGCTGGGCCTGGGCTGGGGATGAGGCTGGGGTGGGGCTGGGGCTGGGCTGGGGCAGGGACTGGGGCAGGGCTGGGGCTGGGGCTGGGGCTGGGCGGTGGCTGAGGCTGGGCTGGGGCAGGGCTGGGGCTGGGGCTGGGCTGGGGACTGGGATGGGGATGGGGCTGGGGCTGGGGCTTGGGCTGGGGCAGGGCTGGGCCTGGGCTGGGGATGAGGCTGGGGTGGGGCTGGGGCTGGGTCCAGGGCAGGGCTGGGGCTGGGGCTGGGGCCGGGCTAGGGCTGGGCTGGGGGCAAGGATGGGGCTGGGGCTGGGGCTGGGGCTGGGCTGGGGTAGGGCTGGCACAGGGCTGGGGCTGTGGTTGGGTCTGGGGCGGTGACTGGGGCAGGGCTAGGACTGGGGCTGGGCTGGGGCCGAGTCTGGGTCCGGGGCAGGTGCAGGGCTGGGGCAGGGCTGGAACTGGGGCTGGGCTGGGGGCAAGGTTGGGGCTGGGGCTGGGCTGGTGGCGAGGGTGGGGCTGGGGCTGGGGCTGGGGCTGCGGACAGGGCTGGGGCTAGGGCTGAGGTAGGGGTAGGGCTGGGGCTGGATTGGGGCCAGGGCTGGGGCAGGACTAGGCTTGAGACTGGGCCTTGGGCTGGGGCTGGGTTGGGGCAGGGCTGGGGCTGGGGCTGGAACGAAGGCATGGGCAGGGCTGGGGCTGGGGCTGGAGCCAGGGCTGGGGCAGGAGCCAGGTCTAGGCTGGGGCTGGGCCTGGGGCTAGGCTGTGGCTGGGGCTGGGGACAGGGCTGGTGCCAGGCTGGGTCTGGGGCTGGGCTGAGGGCAGGGCTGGGGCTGTGGGCTGGGCTGGGGCAGGACTGGGACTGGGGCAGGGGCACGGGCCGAGGCTGGGGACTGGGCTAGGGCTGGAGCTAGGGCAGGGCTGGGGCCAGGCTGGGGCTGGGTTTGGCTCAGGGCTGGGGCTTGGTCCAGCGCTGGGGCTGGGCTGAGGGCAGGGCTGGGCTGGGGCTGGGGCTGGGTCAGGGCTGGGCTAGGGCTGGGCTGGGGCTGGCCTGGGGCTGGGGGCTGGCTCCGGGAATGGGGCAGGGCTGGGGCTAGGAATGGGGCTGGGGCAGGACTGGGGCAGGGCTGGTGGCAGGGCTGGGGCAGGGCTGGGGCTGGGGGCTGGGGCCGGCGCAGGGGGCACGGCTGGGGCTGGGCTGGGGCTGGGCTGGGACTGGAGGCTGGGGCCAGGGCTGGGTCTGGGTCTGGGTCTGGGGGCAGGGCTGGAGGTGGGGGCTGGGTTGGGGCTGAGCAAGGGCTGGGGAACGGCTAGGGCTTGGGCCGGGGCTAGGCTGGGGCTGGGGCTGGGTTGTGGCTGGGGCTGGGGCAGGGCTGGAGCTGGGCTGGGGCTGAGCTGGGGGAGGGGCCGGGGCTGGTGCAGGGGCTGGGGCTGGAAGCAAGGCTTGGGCAGGGCTGGGGTAGTGATGGGGCTGGGCTCGGGCCGGGGCTGGTGCTGGGCTGGGGCTGGGGCAGGGCTGGGGCCAGGGCTGGGGGCAGGGATGGGGCAGGGCTGGGGCTGGGTCTGGAACCAAGGCTTGGGCAGGGCTGGGGCTGGGGCTGGGGCCGGGGCTTGGGCAGGGTTGGGGCTGGGCTGGGGCCAGGTCTGGGGCAGGGCTGGGGTTGGGCTGGTGGCAGGGCTGGGGCAGGGCTGGAGCTGGACTGGGATGGGGCCGGGTCTAGGGGCAGGGATTAGCTGGGGCTGGGATTGGGCTGGTGGCAGGGCTGGGGCTGGGTTGGGGCTGGGGCTGGGGGCAGGGCTGGGGTATGGCTGCGTCCTGGACCAGGTCTGGGGGCAGGGCTGAGCTGGGACTGGGGCTGGGGCTGGGGCTGGGCTGGGGCTAAGGCTGGGCTGGGGCTGAGCTGGGGGCAGGGCTAGGCTGGGGGCTGGGTCTGGGCTGGGTCTGGGGGCTTTGGCCGGGCCAGGGGGCACAGCTGGGGCTGGGCTGGGGCTGGAGGCTGGGGCCAGGGCTGGGGCTGGGGCTGGGGACAGGGCTGGAGGTGGGGGCTGGGTTGGGGCTGAGGAAGGGCTGGGGCACGGCTAGGGCTTGGGCAGGGGCTAGGCTGGGGCTGGGGTCGGGGCTGAGGACTGGGGTCGGGGCTGAGGGCTGGGCTGGGGCTGGGGCTGTGGCCAGGGCTGGAGTAGGGCTGGGGCTGGGGCTGAGGGCAGGGATGGGGCAGGGCTGGGGCTGGGCTGGGGCCGGGCCTGGGGCTGGGCTGGGGTTCGGGCAGGGCTGGGGCTGGGCTGGGGCTAGGGCCGGGGCTGGAACCAAGGCTTGGGCAGGGCTGGGGCTGGGCTGGGGCTGGGCTGGGGCTGGGGCCAGGGCTGGAACCAAGGCTTGGGCAGGGCTGGGGCTGGGCTCGGGCCGGGGCTGGGGCTGGGCTGGGGCTGGGGGCTGGCTCCGGGGATGGGGCAGGGCTGGGGCTAGGAATGGGGCTGGGGCAGGCCTGGGGCAGGGCTGGTGGCAGGGCTGGGACAGGGCTGGGGCTGGGGGCTGGGGCCGGCGCAGGGGGCACGGCTGGGGCTGGGCTGGGGCTGGGCTGGGGCTGGAGGCTGGGGCCAGGGCTGGGTCTGGGTCTGGGGGCAGGGCTGGAGGTGGGGGCTGGGTTGGGGCTGAGCAAGGGCTGGGGAACGGCTAGGGCTTGGGCCGGGGCTATGTTGTTGGGGTTTGTTTTGAGCAAGAGGGGACATGGGTCCCAGGAACACCTGTGCAATTCAGGCCTTGAAGAATTCTCTGTTGATAATATAGTGGCAGAGTAGGAGATGTGAGAAAGTGCTGATTGCTTGGTATGCTGAAGTCCAGCTGCCCCTGAGATGGGAGGCAAGCAAGATAAGGAGGAGGCGAGATCTGGGAAAGAGAGCAATTAGGCCGGATAGAAGAATTCCACAGAGGTGTGAAAACAATGATTTAACCTGTTAGAGAGCAACCAATAGTATGTTGCCAAGTGGGCATAATTATAGCAAACTGTATATAAGATGTGTCTGATGCTCAATAAAGTTGGAATCCGCTGATCAAATTGGTCGAATAAGCGGCCCCCTTCTTGCAGTAAGTGGCGCTCGAACATGGGACCCTAATGAAGACAAACGTTAGGGTTTAAGAAGTTCTTCGGGACGTGGGAGATTCGCAGTAAGCCGGGAGGCAAGAAGAAGGCCGGCCCGGGATAGCAGTACCGGAGGCTGCAAGAAAAGGGAAGACAGCCTTGAAGCCGAAGACGCTGTAGAGCCGGGAACTGCTTAAACGAGGACTGTGCGCACAGGTATTAAAGTTTAAATACTGATATGGATAGGCAGGCAGCGTATGATTTATTTATATGCTTTTTAGAAAAGCGACAGTGTAAGTTAAATTTTACAAAGGAGTTGGTGCCGCTGTTAAGCTATGCAGAAGAGTTAGGATATTTTAAGGACCCAAATGAGGTGTTTGAAAGATTGCAGTGGAAAAAGTCTGGACAAGACTTGTGGCTGCATGGCTTAGATGATGAAAAACGAGCAAAGGAGTGTGGAAAATGGTGGAAGATGGTTATGACAGCATTGGATCAGCATCGTGCTGAGCAAATGGCAGCTTATCAAGCCAGGGTACGATTAGATTATACGGACCCAAATGGAGCAAGTGTTACACATGCTGGGTTGCCTTTGTCAGAAGAAGTTCAGGATTATTTAAGAAAGGAGAAGGCTGCGTGTGTAAAAGGACTAGGTGGCAGAGTCGAATTACAATCTGTAACACAGGACTCTGCTGAGGAGCCTTCCCCGTCTCTTTTAGCTGAGCAAATTGTACAGGAGAAGAAAGTAGGTGAGGGAGAGGAGACAAACAGGGCGGTAGATCCTGGAGGTGGTGTTAAAGATCATGTAAGAAAGCACACAGAGTATTGGCGAAAGGTTGCAGAACACTTAAACGCCGAAGGAGATCAGGAAGGGCTTAGCCGGCTGGCTGCTTCACATCAAGCTTTTCCAGTAATGTATACACAGGTCCCTGGGGAGCAAAATGTTGTTCAGGCTGATGTAACTCAATTGCCATGGAAATTGTTATCTCAATTAAGACAGACTGCGAGTCAGTTTGGGATTCAATCTGAACCAGCTAGACAGATGATTGATTTTATTTACATGAACTATAATATGTTACCTTGAGATTCTTATAATGTTATGAAGCTGATCCTAACAGCATCTCAATTTATGACATTTTTGAATGAGTGGGAACACCTAGCTAGACAATCAGCTGGAGTACAAAGACAGCAAAACGATCCATTATTTGGTGTAACAGTAGATCAGTTGTGTGGAACGGGACAGTATGAGAGACCAGAGTTACAGGCACTTTTACAGCCGCCTGTTTTGCAAGCATCAGCCCAGATAGTAAGGAGGGCTTTTGAAAAGCAGAAGGATGGAAATGCAAATCCTCACTATATGGGAATTAAGCAAGGTAGACAGGAACCTCTTGGTGAATTTGTAGATAAGTTGCTTGCCGCACTTAGAGCAGCAAGCGTAGGAGAAAGTATCCGAGAGGCAATTTTAAGGCAGTGTTTAATGCAGAATGGGAACCAGCAGACGCAACAGCTTATTACATCAGCAGATCCTAGATGGACGGTAGCCGAATTGTTGCAGAGGGCTCAGGACTTGCCAAGCAATCCGATGGCCATGTTGACGGAGGTGATTGGTAAGGGATTACAAAACCAGGCTGAGGTGTTGTCAATGACAATGACAAAACAGCTTGAGCATAGTCAACAGGTTATGGCAGCCTTAGTACCTTTGCGCACAAACTCGAAAGGGCAAGGCCGACCCTATAAGCAGTCATCAGACGAAATACAGTGTCATCGAAAAGCGTAAGGCGGAGATATCATCTAAAGTAATGCCTGGACTTTTGGCCCATAGATCCGCTTTAGGGCATTTCCCTAGCGGAGATAGTTATTTTGATGAAGCTTGTTGGAGAGAATACAGGAACAAGTTGTGGGACTTGGTTATAGATGGTGATAAAACTGCTATAAAGCTGCAAAAGTCATGGCGAGAATGCATGAACTGTGTTAAAACCTACGAACTGAAACAGCGAATGGCTGCTGCAGTTTGTGGTGAAGGCACATTATGCCCCAATACTGAATCTTGTCCCAGCATGTGGGCAAGTTCCCCCTCCTCCTGGAGGAAGACAAAAGCCAAGGCATTAGCCAGGCTTGCACGCACCCAGCGCATGCAGTGCTTGTGCTTACACCAAGTATGGGCATAATTCTAGCTTCACGCTTTCTATAGGCTGAAGCCAGTTGCTTATGAGAGTGCCCATTGGTCAAGCCCAGCCTCGAGGAATCTATAAGTATCACCCCAGCTGGTGAACACGTTGCCCCCTCATTTACTTTGTCTCTGCTTGCTCGAGAGAGTAACTCTCGAGCTGCAGCCTTTGCCATTGAGCTTATTGTTGTTAGCTTCTGTTATACATGCACGCATACTGGAAGCCTCTACATTGTTGAAGAAGCCCAGAGGGAGGACCTTCGCTGAGCCTGAGGAGCTCAGCATTGCTACAACCAGTCGTGCCGATCGGAAGAGCCCATCGTGCCACCGGAGGACTGGACCAACCCCCGCGGGTAAGATCTGCCCAGTTGCCGGGGAGAAGGGACTTGATCAATACCGAGTGTCGCTCTCTCAGAGCCGCCGAGTGCCGCTCTGAGCCCTGTGAATTCCAGGGAAAACCAGAGCATTGTTCGTGCTTGTATTGCACCGGACCCGGGACCACTACGAGAGTCCTGTTGCTCCTTTAACCTCATTAAAGAGAATCCGCCGCCTAACGCAGCCGCATTCTCCCCCTGAGGCTGTTTGCATCAGCCCCGAGAACCGCCGTAGCTGGGCCGACCCCCGTAGCTTCGCCTGCTTCCGTCGTTCGAGCCCACCTACCGGCCACCGTCGTCCCGCCCTGCCGTGCGAGCCGACTTTAGAGGGCCGACCCCACGGACCGACCCTGTCCAGGACCGATCCCTGTTGTCTGAAGGGAATTTAATATCGTCCACGTGCTTTCCACCCACTAGCACTCAGTTCAAAGTATCCGCGTCTAGCAGAGTAAGCGCTGACGCATAGAAAGATTATAATACTGCTGTGTACAGCCAGAAGCCGCCTGCGGCCCACCGAGTCTCCATCTAGTGGCCAAGCGGCGGAACTGCACCCTTCGTTATATAAATATAGAAAGGGTTTATAGATAGTTCAATTACGTTATAATCATAACACTAAGCCAGTTGTGGAATGTATTTCACGAACGTGCACTAGAACATGTATATAAGTTGGTGATTGATCGGTTATTAATAGTTTGATAATTAATAATAAAATATTTTTCATAATTCATATTTCATATTCATAAATTTAATAACCTCTTCACCACACAGTTAGAGCAACTTTGTCAGGACGAGATGCAGCGCCAGGTGTATCTGAGTTGCAGCTGAAAGATGTGTCTGAGAACTGTTGACCGATCGACCGGGGCCGCCCCCGATACATCTTGCGGCGACCACACCGTGTTTACCAGCCGTCACCACTGTCGTTTGCACACAGCGGGGAAAAAGCCGGAAAAAGGCAGTTCAGTGTGTTCGACCCCTTTTTATCAACACCTTCATCTGCCATCGCCAGCGATGGCTCGGACTCGGAAGACAACACCGGCAGTGAGGAATTCAAACAACGCCGACTTTGCTTTACAGCCCCTCTTAGAAAAAATGGAGCGCTTGGAGGCTCGCGGTTACAGCGTTCCTGCCACCGCTCTCCTCCCGCAAGCCCTGCCGACCCCCGCGGATACCGACGGCTCCGACCAAGGCGGTACCGGCTGACGCACCACCGACACCGACAGCGCTGACAGTAGCAGCGGAGCAGCTGCCATGGCAGCAGCCCCCACCCCTTTCCCCCGCAGCGGCTTTAGCCGCACTACTCTGTTTTGATTTAAAGCAACAGTACTCATTTTGTCATTTCTGATTGTAGCGTCTTTCAGAGATTTGTTATTTAGAGTTTTGTTAAGTTTTTCTAATAAGCATAATGAATAAGTAAGCATTTGGTATTTATAAGTACTTAGTACATAGTAATTGCAGTAAGGTGTATGCACTTAGTTAAGAGTTCAAATTGTAAGATTTTCTTTTGGTTCGAACCTTCTTAGTTGTCTGCCTAGGCATTTCAAAGGAGCTCCATGTAATATAGTTAAGGAATGTATAAACAGCTTTTAATTTTGGAAAGTGTTTTTTAGTTAATGTAACAGTTTTATTTCTTTTTAGACAGTGATTTGATGGATTAATTTTAACATAGTTTTTTAAGGTCTTAAGGATTTTTTGGTATTAGCATAAGTTAAGGTTTGTAGTAAATAGGTATTAATTTTAACAACTATTCCTTCACTAATGTGCAGAAGAACCAAGACTAAGAGGAAACAGCATTTCTCATGAAGTCGAACATCGATCACAATAACTGTTATGATAATCTGGGGTCAAAAGCATCAATCAAAAAAATATTTTGTCTTGAATGATGAATTTGAAAATAGGCAGTTTGGGCTGGTAAATACAGAAAACCTATTTTGTGCTGAGAAAAAGGATTTAAATCCCCATGGAAAATTATTGAAAGGGATTGGCATAAGTGGGAAATAAAGACTAGAGAAATTTTAGTTGGGAAATATCAGGGATAATTAAAAGGATTAGTAAAAGGAAAAGTAAGAGACATAAGATTTTGACGGAAGAGGAATTGAAATAACAAAAGCACAATGGGAAATGGTAAACAAACTAACCAAGGAAGTAGAGAAGAGACTCCAAATGGAATTTTGAAGTGGGTTAAGGAGTTAAAAAATCTGTAGGGCTCCTGAAGAATGTAACTGCTGCCGAGAAGAAAATACACCCGGCTGCTGGTTGCACCCCAGCAGGCCGAGGAGGCAGAGTTCACATATACTGGTGGAGCCTAATTTTGATCCTAACCCTATTTGTACATAAGTAGTCCAATCGAAATCAAAAACCACGTTCCCATGTGTGGAATCTTGATCAGACCGGAGAGAAAAGACTTGAACTTGAAAAAGCAATGGTAAATTTTTCTGCTACAGTTGAAATCATAGTAAATGCAAGCACAGATGCAATAAAAGTGCAGCGAATGGAAATCAATAGTCTCTCGAAAATGTCTACTCAGAATAGATTAGCTTTGGATTTTTTATATGTTAAGGAAGGGGGTGTATGTGTAGTCATAAATGTAAGTTGTTGTAGTTATGTTAATCTAGATAAACGAGTGGAAACAGATTTACAGGCGATTGTAAACCACAATCAGATATTACATCAGATTTCTTTGGATGATACTTCTTCTGTATTTAAAGGAATATGGGATAAGTTAACTTCTTGCTTATCGAATATAAGTTGCTTTAAAAAATTCTTTGCAATACCTGTTGGAATAATTGTAATACTGATCTGTGTAATTCATTGTAATTGTTGTTTTAAAATGGTAAGACCTTTAGGTGAAATTGTTTATGCCAATAAGTTACAAGCAAATGGTTATGATCAGAATGTGATCAGAACAGATGAACTTAATTATGATCCAATTAAGAAGGTTCTGAAATATCTGGAAATTTTAACACAAATCAATGGTGACCAAAAAAAAAAAAAAAAAAAAAAAAAAAAAAAAAGGGGGAATTGTGATGAATATACTGGTGATTTGTGTTAAAATTGTAAGACTTAGAGTGCACTGGGATTAAGGGTCAGGATCTTGTGAGGCCTGTTTAGAGGGTAAAGAGAAAGAAACCTATCTTGCAGACTTGCAAGGACACTGTCTGGTTAATTGGAGACACCACGGCTGAGAAGGAGCTGTCTTAAAGATAAAACATTCAGAACTGGGAATTTGTTTTCTTCAGATAAGAAGCCTGCACAATTGAGCATGTGTGAAAGTGGATGCTCTGACCCTTACCACACTGAATGTAGGGAGAAGGGATTTATATGTTATCTCACCAGTTCGCTATAATTTTACACACCTAGAGGGAAAATCAAAATTCATAACAACACAACATGCATTTTCATTTTCGGTTGAAAACATCAACAAATGGTACCAATAAGAGATCAGTATTACTAGGATGAGCAAAAACACATTATTGTGGGTAATTTTTATATTGGGCAAGGCAATGAAGCTCTTTTGCTCTTGCTGATTGCCTGCAAGTTTTCTGTCTGTGAAGCTAGAGCCTGGCCAGATCTACCTTTACAGATTAAAGAAATCTTGCTACCATTAAACAATTTATGATTTTTGACCATCCTAGAGAAAATAAAGGTGCAACATAACAGGTAATAATGAATTGATTGAACTTTTTCAGACGTGTCTGATAGGGATACCCAGACTTAATGTAAATATGTTTGTTAATTATAGTAGTAAGTTTTAAGGTTCTTAGGTATCATTGTACTCATTTTGATTATCGTTAAACTTGTTTATAATTGTATTATGCAAAGTGTTCAAAGAATAACTTCCAAGGCCTTACTTGCACAAAAGAAAAATGGGGGAATTGTTGTCGGGCAAGAGGGGACATGGGTCCCAGGAACACCTGTGCAATTCAGGCCTTGAAGAATTCTCTGTTGATAATATAGTGGCGGAGCAGGAGATGTGAGAAAGTGCTGATTGCTTGGTATGCTGAAGTCCAGCTGCCCCTGAGATGGGAGGCAAGCAAGATAAGGAGGAGGCGAGATCTGGGAAAGAGAGCAATTAGGCCGGATAGAAGAATTCCACAGAGTTGTGAAAACAATGATGTAACCTTTTAGAGAGCAACCAATAGTATGTTGCCAAGTGGGCATAATTATAGCAAACTGTATATCAGATGTGTCTGATGCTCAATAAAGTGGAATCCGCTGATCAAATTGGTCGTTAAAGCAGCCCCCTTCTTGCAGTAGCCAAGCGGCAGAACTGCACCCTTCGTTATATAAATATAGAAAGGGTTTATAGATAGTTCAATTACGTTATAATCATAACACTAAGCCAATTGTGGAATCTATTTCACGAACGTGCACTAGAACATGTATATAAGTTGGTGATTCATTGGTTATTAATAGTTTGATAATAAAATAATATTTTTCATAATTCATATTTCATATTCATAAATTTAATAACCTCTTCACCACACCTGGCACTGGGCACCAGGCACTGGCCCCAGCCTCCTGCCCTCATCCTTCAGCTCCTGCTGAGCATTGTCAGATGCCCTCTGGGGCTGCTCTTCTCCAGGCTCAACAGCCCCAGGGCTCTCAGCCTGTGCTCCTCCCAGAGCTGCTCCAGGCCCCTCAGCAGCTTTGCAGCCTCCCTGGGACTCTCTCCAGGAGGTCCCTGGCTCTCCCGAGCTGGGGAGCCAGCACTGGACAGCGTCTTGGGGGCAGTTCCTGTGTCAGTTCTTAGGACTGGAATGAGAAGAGGTGGGGCTGGCAGGGAAGGCAGAGAGCTCCCAGTTTGTATCTGCTTGTCCCAGGGCCCAAGCAGGGCTTTGGAGCTCCAGAGACAAAGCAGGACTGGGGGGCATGGGCTCCAGGAGAAGTGCTGCCAGCGTCTCAGAGGCTGCCTTGCAGAACAGTGTCTCCTGCCCAGCATCACAGTGCTGCAGGACTCCTGTGCCCTGAGCAGCCAGCCTGAGCTCAGCTGGAGGGCTTGTTCCTGTTCCCACCAGGGCAAGGGGAAAGCAATTGGTCAGAACCCAGGGAAACCACCTTGGTCTCTGCAAAGCACAAGCAGGACAGCAGGAAGGAGAAGAGTTGCAAGGAGAGGGCAGAGGTGGCCATACCTCAGCTGGCTGCCCTGGCTGTCTGGCAGCAGCTGCCAGCAGTAGGAGACAGGCAGCTGGCTGCAGTTGGTCATCTCCAGGCTCTGCACAGCTCCAGTGCCATTGAGGATGCAGCCAAAGTCCACAGCCATGCTCTGGAAGTGCAGGTTGGGGCAGCAGACTTCTCCCCGCAGCAGGACCTGCTCCTGGTGAGGGTGCTCCAGGAACTGGATCCTCAGAGCCTGCTCCACTTGCCAGGAGTGCAAACCCTCTTCATGAGCAGGGTTAAAGCTGATGCAGAGCTGAAGCTCCTGCCCTGCCTCCAGCTTCATGGGCTGCAAGGAGAGGAAGAGCATCCAGCAGCCGTGGGATGCCGTCCCCAGGGCTCAGGGCATGAACCATGGCAGTGCCCAAGTGTGGCTCCAGCAGGGCCTGCCTGTGCCAGCCCCACCCCACTGCTGGCCCAGCCCCCCTCAGGCTTCAGCAGAGGCACCAAAGCCCCCCCCAGAGCAGCACCCTGGCACCAAGGCTGTTTGCCCTGCTCCTCCCAGCACTGCAGCCTGGCCCTGGCAGGGCTGGCACCGGCAGGGCACAGGAGTGGTGCCCAGGGCAGTGGTGGAGTCCCCATCCCATGGCAGAGTCCTGGGGATCTGGTGCTGAGGGCCATGCTTTAGTGGTGAGCTGGCAGTGAGGAGTTCCCAGTTGGCCTTCTTGAGCTGAAAGGTCTCTTCCCACCCAAAGCATCCCATGGCTCTCTTCCCCATTCAGAGGGTATCTTCTTCCCTCCAGCAGCTCATTCCCAACCTGATTTAGCTCAGGCCAGCCCTCTGCTGACTCCACAGAAGCCAAGTCTCTCCTGGAGGCTCTCCCAAGAGCAGCACAGCAGCACAGCCCTCCCTCTTCCCACTCCAGCAGCAGCAAGGCCCAGGGCTGCTCACCTGAGCATCTGCAGGCAGGGGCTGCTGCTCCACGTCGCAGATGGAGAAGGGCTGCCCTAAGGCCAGGACCATGCTGAGTGGCAGGGGGCAGATGTTCTTCAGAGCAAGAGGCTGGGCCAGGGGAGTTAGGACATCCCCTGCTTGCTGCAGCCACAGGAGAGAAGCATCAACCAACCTCAAGTGCCCAGGCACCTCCTTCCCCTTCTGATGCCTTTCCAAGCCTTCAGCCCCCACAGCTCAGCACAGCTCCTCTGGACTCTTTGGCTTTGTTTCTGCCCTTCTGGAAGGGCTTTCTCTAAGCACAGCACAGCTGCTGCTGGCTGCAAACCACAGCACTGCCCAGGGGCCAGGGGCATAGCCTCATGGGCCAGGCAGGGAAGGGGACCCCGAGAGGAGGCAGCTGCTGCCAAAAGATCAAGCCCAGAGTGTGAGCCCAGAGCATCTGACTCCAGTGGTGTGTCCTCTCTTGGGGACAGCAGCACAAGAGGAGTTCCAGTCACCTAGCTTGCACCCCTTGCAACCTTTCCAGCTCCAGGAGCCTCCTCAAAGCAGGGCTGCTGGGCAGGAGGCAGGGGAGGGCCTGCAGCAGCCTAAGGTTGGTTTTGACCAGGCACAGCCAGCCAGCACCCTCCAGGCACCTGCTGCCCCTGCTACAGTGACAAGATGCTGAGGGGCATCTGCCTGAGGAGCAAAGGCTGAGAGGCCTGGGGCTGCTGAGCCTGGAGAAGAGCAGCCCCAGAGGGCATCTGAGCAATGCTCAGCAGGAGCCAAAGGGACCAGGGGGTGGGGCCAGACTCTTCTCAGTGGTGCTACACCAAGGAGGGCAGAGTCGAGCTGCTGAGGCTGTTCCCAGCCCCAGGGGAGCCAGGAAGGACCTCAGTGCTAATGGCCAAAGCTTGGTCCTGCTGCAGTCATCAGCCAAAGCCCTGGGGACTGGGAGCAGCTCTTTCCCCTCCTGCTTGCAAGCCCAGCACAGGCAGCCCACAGCTTCCAGCCAGCAGCCAGGGCTTCAGTGCCAGGATGCCAGCCAGAGGCTCACCTTCTCCACGTGGAAAGAGATTGCTGTGGAGGACATCTGCAGGGCAGGAGCAACGAACTGGCAGCTGAGCTCCACCTGCAGGATCTGTCTCCTCCTGGCCTCGCCGCCCACCGCGGCCTGGCACAGCAGCTGCTCCCTCACTGCCTGCAGGGAGAAGCCACAGGGCACATGGGGGCTGCCAGCAGGGGGCCAGGAGACAGCCTGCAGCTGCCAGCCACGGCCCTGCCACTGCCCTCAAGTCACACTCCCTGCTCCCTCTTTGCCCCTGCCCTCCACAGCCTCTGCTGCAGCCCAGTTCTGCTGAGCTCCAGAGGCCATCCTGCTGCAGCCAACAGCCACACAAAGCTCTGGGCAGGTCTGTGCTGCCTGGGACAAGCCCTGCCCCAAAGGATTCTGCCCTGGCTGTGCACAGCGCTGCAGAAAGCTGGAGGAGCTGCTGGGATGGAACTGGAGCTAGTCTCAAGCTGTGCCAGGGGAGGGTCAGGCTGGCTAGTAGGAAGAAGTTCTTCCCAGAGAGAGAATTGGCCTCTGGAATGTGCTGCCCGGGGAGGTGGTGGAGTCACCGCCCCTGGAGATCTCCAGGGAAAGCCTGGAGGAGGCTCTCAGTGCCAGGCTCTGGTGGATTGGACAGGGCTGGGTGATAGGTTGGACTGGGTGATCCTGGGGGTCTCTGCCAGGCTGGTTGATGCTGTGACTGCAGGACAAGTCCCAGGGGAGGTGATCTGATGGGGAAGGCTCAGCCCTCGGGAGGGAGCTCACCTGGGCAGTGCTGGAGAAGGCTTCCAGCATCACCTCCATTGTCTGGCCTGGCCTCAGCTCCATAACCTTGGGCCGAAACTGAAACACAGGGCAGGCAGCTGCGAGGCTCTGGGGGGGAGCTCTGGCCTTGGTGCTGCTGAGGGCAGGGAGCTGTCCGCGCTGGGCAGGCAGGGAGCAGCCTCCTAGGGTCCAGTAGAGGCGCTGGGAGCGGCGGCCTCGGTTGGTGACCTGGAAGCTGTAGCAGCAGGGAGCCAAGCTGCAAGAGGAGCAGAGATGGACAAGGTCAGCAGAGCTGCTGCTGCCCAGCGCTCCCCCAGCTGGTGCCGCTGCCGTCTTACCACACAGCTGGCAGTGCAACCCCCTAGGAAAGGCTGAGCCGGCTCAAAGCTTCAGCAGGAGCCAGCCCTGGCCTGGCCCTGAGCTTCTCCCCTCCCAGCAGCTGCTCTGTTTGCAGCCAGCCAGGAAGAGCTTCCTGCAGAGCTGTCCCAACGGGGCACAGCCGAGCCCAGCCCCGGCTGCCCCAGAGCCCTTCCTCCTTGCCGCAGGCCCGGAGCGGCAGCGGCAGGGAGAGGACAGAGGCTCCGCACAGAGCTGGCTCTGGCCTCGCCGGCGGCACCAAGGCAGCAGGGTTAGGGTTAGGGTTAGGGTTAGGGTTAGGGTTTAGGGTTAGGGTTAGGGTTAGGGTTTAGGGTTAGGGTTAGGGTTAGGGTTAGGGTTAGGGTTTAGGGTTAGGGTTAGGGTTAGGGTTAGG
>NW_027142903.1:12500-22500 GCF_026170545.1 Melanerpes formicivorus
CCCCCCCGCTGCCGGTTTGCGCGGAGCTCCCCCTTCCCGCCGTTGCCTCTTGCCGCTACCCCCGCCCCCCCCCCGCTGCCGGTTTGCGCGGAGCCCCCCCTTCCCGCCGTTGCCTCTTGCCGCTACCCCCCGCCCCCCCCCCGCTGCCGGTTTGCGCGGAGCCCCCCCTTCCCGCCGTTGCCTCTTGCCGCTACCCCCGCCCCCCCCCCGCTGCCGGTTTGCGCGGAGCCCCCCCCTTCCCGCCGTTGCCTCTTGCCGCTACCCCCCCGCCCCCCCCCGCTGCCGGTTTGCGCGGAGGCCCCCCCTTCCCGCCGTTGCCTCTTGCCGTTACCCCCGCCCCCCCCCCCGCTGCCGGTTTGCGCGGAGCGCCCCCGCCTGCCGTTGCCTCTCGCCGCGGCCACCACCGCCCCCTCCACACCCCCGGGCCCCCGTTACCGGTTTGCGCGGAGCCCCCCCTCCCGACGTTGCCTCTTGCCGCTGCTGCCACCCCCAGCTCCCCACACCCCCCGGCTCCCGTTAGCGGTTTGCGCGGAGCCCCCCCTTCCCCCCTTCGCGGGCTGCCGCTTCCCTCCCGGGCTGCCCGGCTGCTCTCTAACCCCTGCGACCGAGGCGGCGCTGTTAGGGCGGCCGTGCCGGTGCCCCTTGCCGCAGCTAGCCTCTCGCCGCTGCCCCTCCCGTCCGTCGTCCCCCGTCCCCAAAAACTTGCTGCTCTCCACGCTGGAGCCTGCACGGGGGAGGTTGCGCTCCGCTCCTCCGGCCCTAAAGCCGCCCTCGCCCCGCCCCCCCGGCTTGCCGCTTGGCTCGGCTGCCCGCCCGCCCGCTAATCCCCCCAACGCCCCCACCCCAGAAACACCCCAGCCCTACCGCATGCCGCTCCCCCTCTCCCCGCTCTCGCTGACCGCTGCCACCCCCCCCCACCCCTCCCCCCCGAAACAAACCCCCCAGCCCTACCGCATGCCGCTCCCCCTCTCTCCCTAGCCTGCCCCCCCCGCCGTCGCTTGCTGCCCAGCCGCCGCCGCCGCCGCCGCCGCCGCCCGCCGGGACCCCGCCTCGGTCTGGTGGCGCGCGCTCGGAGATCCCCGGCTACCCGTCCGTCCGTCCGTCCCTCCCTCCCGCCCCGCCCCGGGGGAGGGCCCGGGGCAGCGCGGGCAGGCGGGGAGCAAAAAAAGGCGCGGGCGCCAAAAAACGTCGGGGTCCCGGGGTGGCGGAGGGGGGCGGCGGCGGGGGGCGGCGGCGGGTACACGGCGCCGGGTCCAGGGCGCCGGGTCCAGCCCGTCCCGGGGCGGGGACAGGTGGTGTCGTCCGTCCCCGCCCCCGTAACCTGCTCTGAAGCATCCGCTTCCCGCCGCGGTTCGCCCTCCACCCCCCCGCCGCACACGCAGCTGCCGCTTCCCGCCGCCTCTGCCCCCCCGCCCCGGGATCAACCACCCGCCGGGTCCAGCCGGTCCCGGTCCCGGGAACCTGCTCCCGGGGCCAGCCGGAGCCACGCCCCCTCCTCTGACGCTTCCAGCTGCCGCCTCCCCTCCCACCCCCCAAACTCACACTGGCCCTCGCCGGCCCGCCCACCCCGCCTACCTGCTTGCCCGCCGCCGCTGGGTGGCGTGCCGGACACTCTCGCACACAGGTACACAGACAGGGACACAGGGACACAGGCACTCAGGCACACAGGGACACAGGGACACAGGGACACAAGGACACAGGGACACAGGCACTCAGGCACTCAGGCACTCAGGGACACAGGGACACAGGGACACAGGGACACAGGGACACAGGGACACAGGCACTCAGGCACTCAGGGACACAGGGACACAGGGACACAGGCACTCAGGCACTCAGGGACACAGGGACACAGGGACACAGGCACTCAGGCACACAGGGACACAGGTGGCGGGCCGGAGGCCTCTCTCCACTGTGTGGCAGGGGTCCAAGAGCCACCCCAGCCCAACCCAGAGGGTCTTTTGCACCTCTCTAGAGGCCACCCAGAGACCCCAGGCCGCAGCAGAAGCCTCCCCCGCATGCTCTGCAGGCTTCCGACCCACCCCAGGCCGCACCAGAAGCCTCCCCCGCAAGCTCTGCAGGCTTCCGACCCACCCCAGGCCGCAGCAGAAGCCTCTCCCGCACGCTCTGCAGCCTTCCGACCCACCCCAGGCCGCAGCAGAAGCCTCTCCCGCACGCTCTGCAGGCTTCTCAGCCACCCCAGGCCGCAGCAGAAGCCTCTCCCGCACGCTCTGCAGGCTTCTCAGCCACCCCAGGCCGCACCAGAAGCCTCTCCCGCACGCTCTTCAGGCTTCTCAGCCACCCCAGGCCGCACCAGAAGCCTCCCCCGCACGCTCTGCAGGCTTCTCAGCCACCCCAGGCCGCACCAGAAGCCTCCCCCGCAAGCTCTGCAGGCTTCCGACCCACCCCAGGCCGCAGCAGAAGCCTCTCCCGCACGCTCTGCAGGCTTCCGACCCACCCCAGGCCGCAGCAGAAGCCTCTCCCGCACGCTCTGCAGGCTTCTCAGCCACCCCAGGCCGCAGCAGAAGCCTCTCCCGCACGCTCTGCAGGCTTCTCAGCCACCCCAGGCCGCACCAGAAGCCTCTCCCGCACGCTCTTCAGGCTTCTCAGCCACCCCAGGCCGCAGCAGAAGCCTCTCCCGCACGCTCTGCAGGCTTCTCAGCCACCCCAGGCCGCACCAGAAGCCTCCCCCGCACGCTCTGCAGGCTTCCCACCCACCCCAGGCCGCAGCAGAAGCCTCTCCCGCACGCCCTGCAGGCTTCTCAGCCACCCCAGGCCGCAGCAGAAGCCTCTCCCGCACGCTCTGCAGGCTTCTCAGCCACCCCAGGCCGCAGCAGAAGCCTCTCCCGCACGCTCTGCAGGCTTCTCAGCCACCCCAGGCCGCAGCAGAAGCCTCTCCCGCACGCTCTGCAGGCTTCTCAGCCACCCCAGGCCGCACCAGAAGCCTCTCCCGCACGCTCTGCAGGCTTCTCAGCCACCCCAGGGCGCACCAGAAGCCTCTCCCGCACGCTCTGCAGGCTTCTCAGCCACCCCAGGCCGCACCAGAAGCCTCTCCCGCACGCTCTGCAGGCTTCTCAGCCACCCCAGGCCCCAACAGAAGCCTCTCCCGCACGCTCTGCAGGCTTCCGACCCACCCCAGGCCGCAGCAGAAGCCTCTCCCGCACGCTCTGCAGGCTTCCGACCCACCCCAGGCCGCACCAGAAGCCTCCCCCGCACGCTCTGCAGGCTTCCGTCCCACCCCAGGCCGCACCAGAAGCCTCCCCCGCACGCTCTGCAGGCTTCCGTCCCACCCCAGGCCGCACCAGAAGCCTCCCCCGCACGCTCTGCAGGCTTCTCAGCCACCCCAGGCCGCAGCAGAAGCCTCCCCCGCACGCTCTGCAGGCTTCTCAGCCACCCCAGGCCGCAGCAGAAGCCTCCCCCGCACGCTCTGCAGGCTTCTCAGCCACCCCAGGCCACAGCAGAAGCCTCCCCCGCACGCTCTGCAGGCTTCTCAGCCACCCCAGGCCCCAACAGAAGCCTCTCCCGCACGCTCTGCAGGCTTCCGACCCACCCCAGGCCGCACCAGAAGCCTCCCCCGCACGCTCTGTAGGCTTCTGACCCACCCCAGGCCCCAACAGAAGCCTCCCCCGCACGCTCTGCAGGCTTCTCAGCCACCCCAGGCCGCAGCAGAAGCCTCTCCCGCACGCTCTGCAGGCTTCTCAGCCACCCCAGGCCGCACCAGAAGCCTCTCCCGCACGCTCTGCAGGCTTCTCAGCCACCCCAGGCCCCAACAGAAGCCTCCCCCGCACGCTCTGTAGGCTTCTGACCCACCCCAGGCCCCAACAGAAGCCTCCCCCGCACGCTCTGCAGGCTTCTCAGCCACCCCAGGCCGCAGCAGAAGCCTCTCCCGCACGCTCTGCAGGCTTCTCAGCCACCCCAGGCCGCACCAGAAGCCTCTCCCGCACGCTCTGCAGGCTTCTCAGCCACCCCAGGCCGCAGCAGAAGCCTCTCCCGCACGCTCTGCAGGCTTCCGACCCACCCCAGGCCGCACCAGAAGCCTCCCCCGCACGCTCTGCAGGCTTCTCCACCACCACAGGCCGCACCAGAGGATCTTTTGCACCTCTCTGGACGCCACCCAGAGACTCCAGGCCGCACCAGAGGCCCCCCCCCCAACCATTTACAGGCTGCAGTGCCAGCCTAGGCCCCGCTGGCAGCCTCCCTTGTCTGCTTTGGAAGGCCTCCCATCCACTCCAGACCTGCCTGGAGGCCTCCCTCGACTGCTCCCGGGGCCCTCGAAGCCACCCTAGGCCTTTCTGGAGGACCTGCTCGACCGCTCGGGCGGCTTCTGACGCACCCTCGGCCATCCGGCGCCCAGCAGCTCCCAGGGCCAGGCACCGGCCTCCCCCTCCGGCCGCCCCTGGGGCCGGGGGTGGCTCGGACTCGGCGCCCCCAACGTGTCGTCCCGTCCCCCCCCGCCCCGCACCGCCGAACATTCGCTGCAGCCGAGGGCTTGCCGCTCGACGCCTACCCCACCCGCCCAGCCCCCCGCTGCGGCCCGGCGCTGCCCCGGCCGCTGCGCCCCGCCTCTCATCGCTCCCCCCACCCGGCAACCGGCCGCCGGGCACGGCAAGTCCCAGGGCAGGGAACAGGTGCTGCCGGGACCCCGTGCTGGCTGCCGGCTTCCCGGGGCTGCCCCGGGCACGGACAGGTCGCCCCCCCGCCCCGGCGAATGTTCACCGAACCGGCTGCCGGCTGCCTTCGAGCACCCCCCGCCCCCCGCCACTATCGTCCCCCCCGCCCCCCCTCCGCCTCCGCTGCCGCTTCTCCCCGCACCGCCTCCACTGCCTCCCCCCGCCGCCGGCGAACGAGTCGCCGGATCCGTAGGGTGCCGGGAGCCCGAACGGCGAGCGGCTCCGGCTGCTGCCGGGACCGCGG
Organism: Melanerpes formicivorus; assembly: GCF_026170545.1. Classification (NCBI taxonomy): domain Eukaryota; kingdom Metazoa; phylum Chordata; class Aves; order Piciformes; family Picidae; genus Melanerpes; species Melanerpes formicivorus. The sequence continues at coordinate 17,412 of NW_027142903.1, forward strand.
GGATTCGAGCCGCTCCGGCCGCGGCCGGGACCCCGTGCCGGAAGCCGGCATCCCGGGACGGCCCCGGGACGGCCCCGGTCGCCGGCCGGGTGACGTTCAGCGAAGCGGCTGCCGCCAGTCTTTGGGCCTCCCCCGTGCCGGGGCCGCGGGGATTCGAGCCGGTCCGGCCGCGGCCGGGATCCCGGGCCGGACGATGGCTTCCCGGGCCGGTCCCGGTCGCCTCCCGGGTGACGTTCACCCAAGCGGCTGCCGGCTGTCTTCGAGCCCCCCCCCCCCCTCCGCCTCCGCTGCCGCTTCTCCCCGCACCCCCTCCACTGCCTCCCCCCGCCGCCGGCGAACGAGTCGCCGGATCTGTAGGGTGCCGGGAGCCCGAACGGCGAGCGGCTCCGGCTGCTGCCGGGACCGCGGGGATTCGAGCCGCTCCGGCCGCGGCCGGGACCCCGTGCCGGAAGCCGGCATCCCCGGACGGCCCCGGGACGGCCCCGGTCGCCGGCCGGGTGACGTTCACCGAAGCGGCTGCCGGCTGTCTTCGAGCCCCCCCCCCCTCCGCCTCCGCTGCCGCTTCTGCCCGCACCCCCTCCACTGCCTCCCACCGCCGCCGGCGAACGAGTCGGCGGATCCGTAGGGTGCCGGGAGCCCGAACGGCGAGCGGCTCCGGCTGCTGCCGGGACCGCGGGGATTCGAGCCGCTCCGGCCGCGGCCGGGACCCCGTGCCGGAAGCCGGCATCCCGGGACGGCCCCGGGACGGCCCCGGTCGCCGGCCGGGTGACGTTCAGCGAAGCGGCTGCCGCCAGTCTTTGGGCCTCCCCCGTGCCGGGGCCGCGGGGATTCGAGCCGGTCCGGCCGCGGCCGGGATCCCGGGCCGGACGATGGCTTCCCGGGCCGGTCCCGGTCGCCTCCCGGGTGACGTTCACCGAAGCGGCTGCCGGCTGTCTTCGAGCCCCCCCCCCCCCTCCGCCTCCGCGGCCGCTTCTCCCCGCACCCCCTCCACTGCCTCCCCCCGCCGCCGGCGAACGAGTCGCCGGATCTGTAGGGTGCCGGGAGCCCGAACGGCGAGCGGCTCCGGCTGCTGCCGGGACCGCGGGGATTCGAGCCGCTCCGGCCGCGGCCGGGACCCCGTGCCGGAAGCCGGCATCCCCGGACGGCCCCGGGACGGCCCCGGTCGCCGGCCGGGTGACGTTCACCGAAGCGGCTGCCGGCTGTCTTCGAGCCCCCCCCCCCTCCGCCTCCGCTGCCGCTTCTGCCCGCACCCCCCTCCACTGCCTCCCCCCGCCGCCGGCGAACGAGTCGGCGGATCCGTAGGGTGCCGGGAGCCCGAACGGCGAGCGGCTCCGGCTGCTGCCGGGACCGCGGGGATTCGAGCCGCTCCGGCCGCGGCCGGGACCCCGTGCCGGAAGCCGGCATCCCGGGACGGCCCCGGGACGGCCCCGGTCGCCGGCCGGGTGACGTTCAGCGAAGCGGCTGCCGCCAGTCTTTGGGCCTCCCCCGTGCCGGGGCCGCGGGGCTTCGAGCCGGTCCGGCCGCGGCCGGGATCCGGGGCCGGACGATGGCTTCCCGGGCCGGTCCCGGTCGCCTCCCGGGTGACGTTCACCGAAGCGGCTGCCGGCTGTCTTCGAGCCCCCCCCCCCCCTCCGCCTCCGCGGCCGCTTCTGCCCGCACCCCCTCCACTGCCTCCCCCCGCCGCCCGCGAACGAGTCGCCGGATCTGTAGGGTGCCGGGAGCCCGAACGGCGAGCGGCTCCGGCTGCTGCCGGGACCGCGGGGATTCGAGCCGCTCCGGCCGCGGCCGGGACCCCCGTGCCGGAAGCCGGCATCCCCGGACGGCCCCGGGACGGCCCCGGTCGCCGGCCGGGTGACGTTCACCGAAGCGGCTGCCGGCTGTCTTCGAGCCCCCCCCCCCCTCCGCCTCCGCTGCCGCTTCTCCCCGCACCCCCTCCACTGCCTCCCCCCGCCGCCGGCGAACGAGTCGGCGGATCCATACCGTCCCGAGAGCCCGAGGCGGCGGCACCCAGTGCGGGTCCGGCCGAGGCCGGGACCCCGTGCCTGTCGCAGGCTTCCCGGGACGGCCCCGGAACGGCCGCGGTCGCCGGCCGGGTGACGTTCTCCGAAGCGGCTGCCGGCTGTCTTCGAGCCCCCCCCCCCCCTCCGCCTCCGCTGCCGCTTCTGCCCGCACCTCCTTCACTGCCTCCCCCCGCCGCCGGCGAACGAGTCGGCGGATCCGTAGGGTGCCGGGAGCCCGAACGGCGAGCGGCTCCGGCTGCTGCCGGGACCGCGGGGATTCGAGCCGCTCCGGCCGCGGCCGGGACCCCGTGCCGGATGCCGGCATCCCGGGACGGCCCCGGGACGGCCCCGGTCGCCGGCCGGGTGACGTTCAGCGAAGCGGCTGCCGCCAGTCTTTGGGCCTCCCCCGTGCCGGGGCCGCGGGGCTTCGAGTCGGTCCGGCCGCGGCTGGGACCCCGTGCCTGTCGCAGGCTTCCCGGGACGGCCCCGGAACGGCCGCGGTCGCCGGCCGGGTGACGTTCACCGAGGCGACTGCCGGCTGTCTTCGAGCCCCCCCCCCCCCTGCCGGAGCCGCGGGGATACGAGCCGGTCCGGCCGCGGCCGGGACCCCCGTGCCGGAAGCCGGCATCCCGGGACGGCCCCGGGACGGCCCCGATCGCCTCCTGGGTGACGTTCACCGAAGCGGCTGCCGGCTGTCTTCGAGCCCCCCCCCCCTCCGCCTCCGCTGCCGCTTCTCCCCGCACCCCCTCCACTGCCTCCCCCCGCCGCCCGTGAACGAGTCGCCGGATCTGTAGGGGGCCGGGAGCCCGAGGCGGCGAGCGGCTCCGGCTGCTGCCGGGACCGCGAGGCTTCGAGCCGGTCCGGCCGCGGCCGGGATCTCGTGCCGAACGTCGTCTTCCCGGGACGGTCCCGGGAGGGCCCCAGTCTCCTCCCGGGTGACGTTCACCGAAGCGGCTGCCGGCTGTCTTCGAGCCCCCACCCCTGCCGTGGCCGCGGGGATTCGCCCCGGTCCGGCAGCTGACGGTTCCCTGTGTCGGACGCCGGCTTCCCGGGACTGCCCCGGGACAGCCCCGGTCGCCTCCCGGGTGACGTTCACCGAAGCTGCTGCCGCCTGTCTTTGTCCCCCCCCCCCGTGCTCTCCCTCAGGCGGGAGGTAGACGTGCTCTCCCTCGGCGAGTAGACGTGCTCTCCCTCGGCGAGTAGACGTGCTCTCCCTCGGCGAGTAGACGTGCTCTCCCTCGGCGAGTAGACGTGCTCTCCCTCGGCGAGTAGACGTGCTCTCCCTGGGCGAGTAGACGTGCTCTCCCTCGGCGAGTAGACGTGCTCTCCCTCGGCGAGTAGACGTGCTCTCCCTCGGCGAGTAGACGTGCTCTCCCTGGGCGAGTAGACGTGCTCTCCCTGGGCGAGTAGACGTGCTCTCCCTGGGCGAGTAGACGTGCTCTCCCTCGGCGAGTAGACGTGCTCTCCCTGGGCGAGTAGACGTGCTCTCCCTGGGCGAGTAGACGTGCTCTCCCTGGGCGAGTAGACGTGCTCTCCCTGGGCGAGTAGACGTGCTCTCCCTGGGCGAGTAGACGTGCTCTCCCTGGGCGAGTAGACGTGCTCTCCCTCGGCGAGTAGACGTGCTCTCCCTCGGCGAGTAGACGTGCTCTCCCTGGGCGAGTAGACGTGCTCTCCCTGGGCGAGTAGACGTGCTCTCCCTGGGCGAGTAGACGTGCTCTCCCTCGGCGAGTAGACGTGCTCTCCCTGGGCGAGTAGACGTGCTCTCCCTGGGCGAGTAGACGTGCTCTCCCTGGGCGAGTAGACGTGCTCTCCCTGGGCGAGTAGACGTGCTCTCCCTGGGCGAGTAGACGTGCTCTCCCTCGGCGAGTAGACGTGCTCTCCCTCGGCGAGTAGACGTGCTCTCCCTCGGCGAGTAGACGTGCTCTCCCTCGGCGAGTAGACGTGCTCTCCGCGGAGATCGCGCTTGTCGCCAAGGGGTCGCTGTTGCGCTCTGCCTCCGCCTACGTCATCGTACAAGCCGGCGTGATTTCTGCGACCTGCCGCTGGGCGGAGGTCGGCTGGTTGTGCGCTCGCGGAGCTGACGGCCCTCCAGTTCCGTATATGAGGGAACAAGCGACGCCGAGCACTCCCAGGGCAGCGCTGCCGAGCGGCTGCTCCAAGCCACCCGCCAGGCGGCTGGGCAGGGGTCCGTCTGGCTTCTCGGTGGCTTTCGCCCGGGTCAGAGAGGGGACCCGCGGGGCCGAACAAAGGCGCGGCGGTTTGGAGCGGCCGCTGGCGCACCCTCAGCGGTGTTGGATGGGTTTCGCTCGTCCGTGAGCCGGAGCCCAGCCCGGGCTCGGCAACGAAAGCGGGGAAAAGAAAAAAAGTTGACGAGTGGCTGGCGCCGGCCACTGCCGAAGTGTGGAACCCCCGAAGCGAAGTTTGCCCGGTGGGGCACGGGGGCAGAGAAAGCCGGGGAGACGTGGTGCCGGCGTCGGTCCCACCAAGAATGGAAAGCAAGCCCGTCCAGGCACGGCGAGAGAGAGCCCGGTAAGGGGCAGAGAGAGTTCCCAGCACTGGACCCTCTTCACGGGGGTTCCCCCCCATGGCCAAAGCCGCAGCCCGCGGGGGCACGGCATCTAAGGGAAAAGCCAGCGGCGGTGACTGGCCACTCGTATGCTATGGAGCCCGGCATGGGGGGAGGAGGGCAAGCCGGTGCCCCAGCACGGCTTCCTCCTGGCTCCAGAGGGGCGCCCCGTGATGGAGATGTAACTCGGTGCAGCTTGAGGGAAAATGCAAGCCCACATTTCGGGGAGGCAGAGGTGCCCTGTGAGCCGGTGCGGCCCGGTGCAGCTTGCCCCCCCCCCCCATCTCTGGAGGGCGCCCCGTTTGCTCCGCCGGCGTGTTGCCCGCACGCCGAGCCCCGTGCCTACTGGCTGCTCCCGAGGGCGGTGGCGGGTGCGCGTGGCTGTGTCTGTCCCAGAAGAGCGAGGCCGTGGGGCCTCCGCTGGCTTCCTTTCCTTCTGTCCTTGTTGATCGATGAGGCCTTTCGGGTCGCGTCGGAAAGGGCCCCCGGCCGGCAGGGCAAGGGCGGTCTTCCTTTCCACTTC
>NW_027142903.1:35000-45000 GCF_026170545.1 Melanerpes formicivorus
TCTCCGGGGAGAAGGTCTGCCGGCATCTCTAGAAATCTCCCCCCGCCCCTGACCGCCTCCCCCCCCGCCCCCGTTGCCGGTTTGCGCGGCGCCCCCCCTCCCGACGTTGCCTCTTGCCGCTACCCCCGCCCCCCCCCCGCTGCCGGTTTGCGCGGAGCCCCCCCTCCCGACGTTGCCTCTTGCCGCTACCCCCCGCCCCCCCCCCGCTGCCGGTTTGCGCGGAGCTCCCCCTTCCCGCCGTTGCCTCTTGCCGCTACCCCCCGCCCCCCCCCCGCTGCCGGTTTGCGCGGAGCCCCCCCTTCCCGCCGTTGCCTCTTGCCGCTACCCCCCGCCCCCCCCCCGCTGCCGGTTTGCGCGGAGCCCCCCCTTCCCGCCGTTGCCTCTTGCCGCTACCCCCGCCCCCCCCCCGCTGCCGGTTTGCGCGGAGCCCCCCCTTCCCGCCGTTGCCTCTTGCCGCTACCCCCCGCCCCCCCCCCGCTGCCGGTTTGCGCGGAGGCCCCCCTTCCCGCCGTTGCCTCTTGCCGTTACCCCCGCCCCCCCCCCGCTGCCGGTTTGCGCGGAGCGCCCCCGCCTGCCGTTGCCTCTCGCCGCGGCCACCACCGCCCCCTCCACACCCCCGGGCCCCCGTTACCGGTTTGCGCGGAGCCCCCCCTCCCGACGTTGCCTCTTGCCGCTGCTGCCACCCCCAGCTCCCCACACCCCCCGGCTCCCGTTAGCGGTTTGCGCGGAGCCCCCCCTTCCCCCCTTCGCGGGCTGCCGCTTCCCTCCCGGGCTGCCCGGCTGCTCTCTAACCCCTGCGACCGAGGCGGCGCTGTTAGGGCGGCCGTGCCGGTGCCCCTTGCCGCAGCTAGCCTCTCGCCGCTGCCCCTCCCGTCCGTCGTCCCCCGTCCCCAAAAACTTGCTGCTCTCCACGCTGGAGCCTGCACGGGGGAGGTTGCGCTCCGCTCCTCCGGCCCTAAAGCCGCCCTCGCCCGCCCCCCGGCTTGCCGCTTGGCTCGGCTGCCCGCCCGCCCGCTAATCCCCCCAACGCCCCCACCCCAGAAACACCCCAGCCCTACCGCATGCCGCTCCCCCTCTCCCCGCTCTCGCTGACCGCTGCCACCCCCCCCCCACCCCTCCCCCCCGAAACAAACCCCCCAGCCCTACCGCATGCCGCTCCCCCTCTCTCCCTAGCCTGCCCCCCCCGCCGTCGCTTGCTGCCGCCGCCGCCGCCGCCGCCGCCGCCGCCGCCGGGACCCGCCTCGGTCTGGTGGCGCGCGCTCGGAGATCCCCGGCTACCCGTCCGTCCGTCCGTCCCTCCCTCCCGCCCCGCCCCGGGGGAGGGCCCGGGGCAGCGCGGGCAGGCGGGGAGCAAAAAAAGGCGCGGGCGCCAAAAAACGTCGGGGTCCCGGGGTGGCGGAGGGGGGCGGCGGCGGGGGCGGCGGCGGGTACACGGCGCCGGGTCCAGGGCGCCGGGTCCAGCCCGTCCCGGGGCGGGGACAGGTGGTGTCGTCCGTCCCCGCCCCCGTAACCTGCTCTGAAGCATCCGCTTCCCGCCGCGGTTCGCCCTCCACCCCCCCGCCGCACACGCAGCTGCCGCTTCCCGCCGCCTCTGCCCCCCGCCCCGGGATCAACCACCCGCCGGGTCCAGCCGGTCCCGGTCCCGGGAACCTGCTCCCGGGGCCAGCCGGAGCCACGCCCCCTCCTCTGACGCTTCCAGCTGCCGCCTCCCCTCCCACCCCCCAAACTCACACTGGCCCTCGCCGGCCCGCCCACCCGCCTACCTGCTTGCCCGCCGCCGCTGGGTGGCGTGCCGGACACTCTCGCACACAGGTACACAGACAGGGACACAGGGACACAGGCACTCAGGCACACAGGGACACAGGGACACAGGGACACAAGGACACAGGGACACAGGCACTCAGGCACTCAGGCACTCAGGGACACAGGGACACAGGGACACAGGCACTCAGGCACTCAGGGACACAGGGACACAGGGACACAGGGACACAGGGACACAGGGACACAGGCACTCAGGCACTCAGGGACACAGGGACACAGGGACACAGGCACTCAGGCACACAGGGACACAGGTGGCGGGCCGGAGGCCTCTCTCCACTGTGTGGCAGGGGTCCAAGAGCCACCCCAGCCCAACCCAGAGGGTCTTTTGCACCTCTCTAGAGGCCACCCAGAGACCCCAGGCCGCAGCAGAAGCCTCCCCCGCACGCTCTGCAGGCTTCTCAGCCACCCCAGGCCGCAGCAGAAGCCTCTCCCGCACGCTCTGCAGGCTTCTCAGCCACCCCAGGCCGCACCAGAAGCCTCTCCCGCACGCTCTTCAGGCTTCTCAGCCACCCCAGGCCGCACCAGAAGCCTCCCCCGCACGCTCTGCAGGCTTCTCAGCCACCCCAGGCCGCACCAGAAGCCTCCCCCGCAAGCTCTGCAGGCTTCCGACCCACCCCAGGCCGCAGCAGAAGCCTCCCCCGCACGCTCTGCAGGCTTCCGACCCACCCCAGGCCGCAGCAGAAGCCTCTCCCGCACGCTCTGCAGGCTTCTCAGCCACCCCAGGCCGCAGCAGAAGCCTCTCCCGCACGCTCTGCAGGCTTCTCAGCCACCCCAGGCCGCACCAGAAGCCTCTCCCGCACGCTCTTCAGGCTTCTCAGCCACCCCAGGCCGCAGCAGAAGCCTCTCCCGCACGCTCTGCAGGCTTCTCAGCCACCCCAGGCCGCACCAGAAGCCTCCCCCGCACGCTCTGCAGGCTTCCCACCCACCCCAGGCCGCAGCAGAAGCCTCTCCCGCACGCCCTGCAGGCTTCTCAGCCACCCCAGGCCGCAGCAGAAGCCTCTCCCGCACGCTCTGCAGGCTTCTCAGCCACCCCAGGCCGCAGCAGAAGCCTCTCCCGCACGCTCTGCAGGCTTCTCAGCCACCCCAGGCCGCAGCAGAAGCCTCTCCCGCACGCTCTGCAGGCTTCTCAGCCACCCCAGGCCGCACCAGAAGCCTCTCCCGCACGCTCTGCAGGCTTCTCAGCCACCCCAGGCCGCACCAGAAGCCTCTCCCGCACGCTCTGCAGGCTTCCGTCCCACCCCAGGCCGCACCAGAAGCCTCCCCCGCACGCTCTGCAGGCTTCCGTCCCACCCCAGGCCGCACCAGAAGCCTCCCCCGCACGCTCTGCAGGCTTCTCAGCCACCCCAGGCCGCAGCAGAAGCCTCCCCCGCACGCTCTGCAGGCTTCTCAGCCACCCCAGGCCGCAGCAGAAGCCTCCCCCGCACGCTCTGCAGGCTTCTCAGCCACCCCAGGCCGCAGCAGAAGCCTCTCCCGCACGCTCTGCAGGCTTCTCAGCCACCCCAGGCCCCAACAGAAGCCTCTCCCGCACGCTCTGCAGGCTTCCGACCCACCCCAGGCCGCACCAGAAGCCTCCCCCGCACGCTCTGTAGGCTTCTGACCCACCCCAGGCCCCAACAGAAGCCTCCCCCGCACGCTCTGCAGGCTTCTCAGCCACCCCAGGCCGCAGCAGAAGCCTCTCCCGCACGCTCTGCAGGCTTCTCAGCCACCCCAGGCCGCACCAGAAGCCTCTCCCGCACGCTCTGCAGGCTTCTCAGCCACCCCAGGCCGCACCAGAAGCCTCTCCCGCACGCTCTGCAGGCTTCCGACCCACCCCAGGCCGCACCAGAAGCCTCCCCCGCACGCTCTGCAGGCTTCTCCGCCACCACAGGCCGCACCAGAGGATCTTTTGCACCTCTCTGGACGCCACCCAGAGACTCCAGGCCGCACCAGAGGCCCCCCCCCCAACCATTTACAGGCTGCAGTGCCAGCCTAGGCCCCGCTGGCAGCCTCCCTTGTCTGCTTTGGAAGGCCTCCCATCCACTCCAGACCTGCCTGGAGGCCTCCCTCGACTGCTCCCGGGGCCCTCGAAGCCACCCTAGGCCTTTCTGGAGGACCTGCTCGACCGCTCGGGCGGCTTCTGACGCACCCTCGGCCATCCGGCGCCCAGCAGCTCCCAGGGCCAGGCACCGGCCTCCCCCTCCGGCCGCCCCTGGGGCCGGGGGTGGCTCGGACTCGGCGCCCCCAACGTGTCGTCCCGTCCCCCCCCGCCCCGCACCGCCGAACATTCGCTGCAGCCGAGGGCTTGCCGCTCGACGCCTACCCCACCCGCCCAGCCCCCCGCTGCGGCCCGGCGCTGCCCCGGCCGCTGCGCCCCGCCTCTCATCGCTCCCCCCACCCGGCAACCGGCCGCCGGGCACGGCAAGTCCCAGGGCAGGGAACAGGTGCTGCCGGGACCCCGTGCTGGCTGCCGGCTTCCCGGGGCTGCCCCGGGCACGGACAGGTCGCCCCCCCGCCCCGGCGAATGTTCACCGAACCGGCTGCCGGCTGCCTTCGAGCACCCCCCGCCCCCCGCCACTATCGTCCCCCCCGCCCCCCCTCCGCCTCCGCTGCCGCTTCTCCCCGCACCGCCTCCACTGCCTCCCCCCGCCGCCGGCGAACGAGTCGCCGGATCCGTAGGGTGCCGGGAGCCCGAACGGCGAGCGGCTCCGGCTGCTGCCGGGACCGCGGGGATTCGAGCCGCTCCGGCCGCGGCCGGGACCCCGTGCCGGAAGCCGGCATCCCGGGACGGCCCCGGGACGGCCCCGGTCGCCGGCCGGGTGACGTTCAGCGAAGCGGCTGCCGCCAGTCTTTGGGCCTCCCCCGTGCCGGGGCCGCGGGGATTCGAGCCGGTCCGGCCGCGGCCGGGATCCCGGGCCGGACGATGGCTTCCCGGGCCGGTCCCGGTCGCCTCCCGGGTGACGTTCACCGAAGCGGCTGCCGGCTGTCTTCGAGCCCCCCCCCCCCCTCCGCCTCCGCTGCCGCTTCTCCCCGCACCCCCTCCACTGCCTCCCCCCGCCGCCGGCGAACGAGTCGCCGGATCTGTAGGGTGCCGGGAGCCCGAACGGCGAGCGGCTCCGGCTGCTGCCGGGACCGCGGGGATTCGAGCCGCTCCGGCCGCGGCCGGGACCCCCGTGCCGGAAGCCGGCATCCCCGGACGGCCCCGGGACGGCCCCGGTCGCCGGCCGGGTGACGTTCACCGAAGCGGCTGCCGGCTGTCTTCGAGCCCCCCCCCCCTCCGCCTCCGCTGCCGCTTCTGCCCGCACCCCCTCCACTGCCTCCCCCCGCCGCCGGCGAACGAGTCGGCGGATCCGTAGGGTGCCGGGAGCCCGAACGGCGAGCGGCTCCGGCTGCTGCCGGGACCGCGGGGATTCGAGCCGCTCCGGCCGCGGCCGGGACCCCGTGCCGGAAGCCGGCATCCCGGGACGGCCCCGGGACGGCCCCGGTCGCCGGCCGGGTGACGTTCAGCGAAGCGGCTGCCGCCAGTCTTTGGGCCTCCCCCGTGCCGGGGCCGCGGGGATTCGAGCCGGTCCGGCCGCGGCCGGGATCCCGGGCCGGACGATGGCTTCCCGGGCCGGTCCCGGTCGCCTCCCGGGTGACGTTCACCCAAGCGGCTGCCGGCTGTCTTCGAGCCCCCCCCCCCCCTCCGCCTCCGCTGCCGCTTCTCCCCGCACCCCCTCCACTGCCTCCCCCCGCCGCCGGCGAACGAGTCGCCGGATCTGTAGGGTGCCGGGAGCCCGAACGGCGAGCGGCTCCGGCTGCTGCCGGGACCCGCGGGGATTCGAGCCGCTCCGGCCGCGGCCGGGACCCCGTGCCGGAAGCCGGCATCCCCGGACGGCCCCGGGACGGCCCCGGTCGCCGGCCGGGTGACGTTCACCGAAGCGGCTGCCGGCTGTCTTCGAGCCCCCCCCCCCTCCGCCTCCGCTGCCGCTTCTGCCCGCACCCCCTCCACTGCCTCCCCCCGCCGCCGGCGAACGAGTCGGCGGATCCGTAGGGTGCCGGGAGCCCGAACGGCGAGCGGCTCCGGCTGCTGCCGGGACCGCGGGGATTCGAGCCGCTCCGGCCGCGGCCGGGACCCCCGTGCCGGAAGCCGGCATCCCGGGACGGCCCCGGGACGGCCCCGGTCGCCGGCCGGGTGACGTTCAGCGAAGCGGCTGCCGCCAGTCTTTGGGCCTCCCCCGTGCCGGGGCCGCGGGGATTCGAGCCGGTCCGGCCGCGGCCGGGATCCCGGGCCGGACGATGGCTTCCCGGGCCGGTCCCGGTCGCCTCCCGGGTGACGTTCACCGAAGCGGCTGCCGGCTGTCTTCGAGCCCCCCCCCCCCCTCCGCCTCCGCGGCCGCTTCTCCCCGCACCCCCTCCACTGCCTCCCCCCGCCGCCGGCGAACGAGTCGCCGGATCTGTAGGGTGCCGGGAGCCCGAACGGCGAGCGGCTCCGGCTGCTGCCGGGACCGCGGGGATTCGAGCCGCTCCGGCCGCGGCCGGGACCCCGTGCCGGAAGCCGGCATCCCCGGACGGCCCCGGGACGGCCCCGGTCGCCGGCCGGGTGACGTTCACCGAAGCGGCTGCCGGCTGTCTTCGAGCCCCCCCCCCCTCCGCCTCCGCTGCCGCTTCTGCCCGCACCCCCTCCACTGCCTCCCCCCGCCGCCGGCGAACGAGTCGGCGGATCCGTAGGGTGCCGGGAGCCCGAACGGCGAGCGGCTCCGGCTGCTGCCGGGACCGCGGGGATTCGAGCCGCTCCGGCCGCGGCCGGGACCCCGTGCCGGAAGCCGGCATCCCGGGACGGCCCCGGGACGGCCCCGGTCGCCGGCCGGGTGACGTTCACCGAAGCGGCTGCCGGCTGTCTTCGAGCCCCCCCCCCCCTCCGCCTCCGCTGCCGCTTCTCCCCGCACCCCCTCCACTGCCTCCCCCCGCCGCCGGCGAACGAGTCGGCGGATCCATACCGTCCCGAGAGCCCGAGGCGGCGGCACCCAGTGCGGGTCCGGCCGAGGCCGGGACCCCGTGCCTGTCGCAGGCTTCCCGGGACGGCCCCGGAACGGCCGCGGTCGCCGGCCGGGTGACGTTCTCCGAAGCGGCTGCCGGCTGTCTTCGAGCCCCCCCCCCCCCTCCGCCTCCGCTGCCGCTTCTGCCCGCACCTCCTTCACTGCCTCCCCCCGCCGCCGGCGAACGAGTCGGCGGATCCGTAGGGTGCCGGGAGCCCGAACGGCGAGCGGCTCCGGCTGCTGCCGGGACCGCGGGGATTCGAGCCGCTCCGGCCGCGGCCGGGACCCCGTGCCGGATGCCGGCATCCCGGGACGGCCCCGGGACGGCCCCGGTCGCCGGCCGGGTGACGTTCAGCGAAGCGGCTGCCGCCAGTCTTTGGGCCTCCCCCGTGCCGGGGCCGCGGGGCTTCGAGTCGGTCCGGCCGCGGCTGGGACCCCGTGCCTGTCGCAGGCTTCCCGGGACGGCCCCGGAACGGCCGCGGTCGCCGGCCGGGTGACGTTCACCGAGGCGACTGCCGGCTGTCTTCGAGCCCCCCCCCCCCCTGCCGGAGCCGCGGGGATACGAGCCGGTCCGGCCGCGGCCGGGACCCCCGTGCCGGAAGCCGGCATCCCGGGACGGCCCCGGGACGGCCCCGATCGCCTCCTGGGTGACGTTCACCGAAGCGGCTGCCGGCTGTCTTCGAGCCCCCCCCCCTCCGCCTCCGCTGCCGCTTCTCCCCGCACCCCCTCCACTGCCTCCCCCCGCCGCCCGTGAACGAGTCGCCGGATCTGTAGGGGGCCGGGAGCCCGAGGCGGCGAGCGGCTCCGGCTGCTGCCGGGACCGCGAGGCTTCGAGCCGGTCCGGCCGCGGCCGGGATCTCGTGCCGAACGTCGTCTTCCCGGGACGGTCCCGGGAGGGCCCCAGTCTCCTCCCGGGTGACGTTCACCGAAGCGGCTGCCGGCTGTCTTCGAGCCCCCACCCCTGCCGTGGCCGCGGGGATTCGCCCCGGTCCGGCAGCTGACGGTTCCCTGTGTCGGACGCCGGCTTCCCGGGACTGCCCCGGGACAGCCCCGGTCGCCTCCCGGGTGACGTTCACCGAAGCTGCTGCCGCCTGTCTTTGTCCCCCCCCCCCCGTGCTCTCCCTCAGGCGGGAGGTAGACGTGCTCTCCCTCGGCGAGTAGACGTGCTCTCCCTGGGCGAGTAGACGTGCTCTCCCTCGGCGAGTAGACGTGCTCTCCCTGGGCGAGTAGACGTGCTCTCCCTGGGCGAGTAGACGTGCTCTCCCTGGGCGAGTAGACGTGCTCTCCCTCGGCGAGTAGACGTGCTCTCCCTCGGCGAGTAGACGTGCTCTCCCTGGGCGAGTAGACGTGCTCTCCCTGGGCGAGTAGACGTGCTCTCCCTGGGCGAGTAGACGTGCTCTCCCTGGGCGAGTAGACGTGCTCTCCCTCGGCGAGTAGACGTGCTCTCCCTGGGCGAGTAGACGTGCTCTCCCTGGGCGAGTAGACGTGCTCTCCCTGGGCGAGTAGACGTGCTCTCCCTGGGCGAGTAGACGTGCTCTCCCTGGGCGAGTAGACGTGCTCTCCCTGGGCGAGTAGACGTGCTCTCCCTCGGCGAGTAGACGTGCTCTCCCTCGGCGAGTAGACGTGCTCTCCCTGGGCGAGTAGACGTGCTCTCCCTGGGCGAGTAGACGTGCTCTCCCTGGGCGAGTAGACGTGCTCTCCCTCGGCGAGTAGACGTGCTCTCCCTGGGCGAGTAGACGTGCTCTCCCTGGGCGAGTAGACGTGCTCTCCCTGGGCGAGTAGACGTGCTCTCCCTGGGCGAGTAGACGTGCTCTCCCTGGGCGAGTAGACGTGCTCTCCCTCGGCGAGTAGACGTGCTCTCCCTCGGCGAGTAGACGTGCTCTCCCTCGGCGAGTAGACGTGCTCTCCCTCGGCGAGTAGACGTGCTCTCCGCGGAGATCGCGCTTGTCGCCAAGGGGTCGCTGTTGCGCTCTGCCTCCGCCTACGTCATCGTACAAGCCGGCGTGATTTCTGCGACCTGCCGCTGGGCGGAGGTCGGCTGGTTGTGCGCTCGCGGAGCTGACGGCCCTCCAGTTCCGTATATGAGGGAACAAGCGACGCCGAGCACTCCCAGGGCAGCGCTGCCGAGCGGCTGCTCCAAGCCACCCGCCAGGCGGCTGGGCAGGGGTCCGTCTGGCTTCTCGGTGGCTTTCGCCCGGGTCAGAGAGGGGACCCGCGGGGCCGAACAAAGGCGCGGCGGTTTGGAGCGGCCGCTGGCGCACCCTCAGCGGTGTTGGATGGGTTTCGCTCGTCCGTGAGCCGGAGCCCAGCCCGGGCTCGGCAACGAAAGCGGGGAAAAGAAAAAAAGTTGACGAGTGGCTGGCGCCGGCCACTGCCGAAGTGTGGAACCCCCGAAGCGAAGTTTGCCCGGTGGGGCACGGGGGCAGAGAAAGCCGGGGAGACGTGGTGCCGGCGTCGGTCCCACCAAGAATGGAAAGCAAGCCCGTCCAGGCACGGCGAGAGAGAGCCCGGTAAGGGGCAGAGAGAGTTCCCAGCACTGGACCCTCTTCACGGGGGTTCCCCCCCATGGCCAAAGCCGCAGCCCGCGGGGGCACGGCATCTAAGGGAAAAGCCAGCGGCGGTGACTGGCCACTCGTATGCTATGGAGCCCGGCATGGGGGGAGGAGGGCAAGCCGGTGCCCCAGCACGGCTTCCTCCTGGCTCCAGAGGGGCGCCCCGTGATGGAGATGTAACTCGGTGCAGCTTGAGGGAAAATGCAAGCCCACATTTCGGGGAGGCAGAGGTGCCCTGTGAGCCGGTGCGGCCCGGTGCAGCTTGCCCCCCCCCCCCATCTCTGGAGGGCGCCCCGTTTGCTCCGCCGGCGTGTTGCCCGCACGCCGAGCCCCGTGCCTACTGGCTGCTCCCGAGGGCGGTGGCGGGTGCGCGTGGCTGTGTCTGTCCCAGAAGAGCGAGGCCGTGGGGCCTCCGCTGGCTTCCTTTCCTTCTGTCCTTGTTGATCGATGAGGCCTTTCGGGTCGCGTCGGAAAGGGCCCCCGGCCGGCAGGGCAAGGGCGGTCTTCTTTTCCACTTCGCTTCCCGTCGCGTGTGAGGTGTCGTCCTCGTTCCCCCAGCCCCGAGCGGCTCGAGCGGGGGGGAGCCGTGGCGTTAGCGGCCCGGCGCGTGCCTTGCCGCATCCTCCCCTTTCC
>NW_027142903.1:55000-57500 GCF_026170545.1 Melanerpes formicivorus
AAATGAAAAGCATCATAGTATCTCATGCCATCTCCCAAAATGCAAAGGGGTCCAAGAGCCTACCCAGGTAGAAGGGTTTATGTGTGAAGAATGTAAAAAATGTTTTAAAACTAAAATTGGCTTGGGACAACATAAGAGATTAGCTCACCCAGCCCTGAGAAACGCAGAAAGAATTGAAGCATCTCGCCCCAAAGAGACCTCTAAAAGAGGTGCTCACAAGAAAATCTGGTCCCAAGAGGAAACAGAAATATTACAGAAACTGAATCAAGAGTTTGAAGGGAGGAAAAATATTAACAAATTGATTGCTGAAAAATTAACAACTAAAACAGCCAAACAGATCAGTGAAAAGAGAAGACTATTAAGAGAAACTGTGGTGCCAGAAAGAGAGAAAACACAAGAGAGCAAGAACAGGTTAAAAGAGGAGAGGACTGTGATTCCATCTTCTGGTGAAAGGGAGCTGCTAGCCCACTATAAAAAGACTATTAATGAAAAGCTGACATCAGGGAAGCTGCCCATCCTTAAAAATACATATAAACAAATAATTGAAGGCAAAACAGACTCATTAAAATTACTCAATGAGGTAGCTCAGGACCAATATTTGTATTTGTTTGAGAAATCAATTGAACAGAAAGTGCCAAAAAAGAGCCAACGTAAACCTCAGCAGAAGAAACCTCAAAAGGAATGGATGAGAAAAAGAGCCAGAAAGCGTGGAGAATTTCTCCGATTCCAACGCCTCTTCCGCTTAGATCGAGGGAAGTTAGCTAATATGATTCTGGATGAAAAAGACTCTGCGCAATGTGCCATCCCCCTGGAAGAGGTCAGTAACACCTTCAGATCTAGGTGGGAGTCTCAGAACTTATTTCAAGGACTTGGAGCATTCCAGTCTGTGGGGCGGGCGGATAATTCGGCTTTTAAGGAATTGATTACAGAGAAAGAGATCCTTAAGAATATCAAAGACATGAATAAAAAATCGGCACCAGGCCCTGATGGGATCACCCTGAAGGCCCTGCTTAAAATGGATCCAAATTGTGAGGAGATCAAAGAACTATTTAATCTCTGGCTGTTAAGTGGCAAAATTCCAGATGTAATAAGGGGATGCCGAACAATCCTAATACCTAAATCATCAGCGCCCGAACGCCAAAATGATATTAACAACTGGCGGCCAATTACTATTGGTTCCATCATCCTGAGACTCTATTCAAGAATCTTAACTGCGAGGTTGGCAAAGGCGTGTCCCATTAACCCCAGGCAGAGAGGCTTCATTCAATCTTCTGGCTGTGCTGAGAACTTAAAACTATTACAGCTATTAATTAGGAATGCAAAGAAACAAAAGAAACCCCTGGGGGTTGTCTTTGTCGATTTGGCCAAAGCCTTTGATTCAGTGAGCCACACCCACATCCTGGCGGTGCTAAAGCAAAAGGGCCTGGATGACCACATAATAGCATTAATTAAGGACTTCTATCAAAACATCCACACCAGAATCAAGACTAAAGAAGGAGAATCTGAGTCAATAGGAATCAAAACTGGTGTGAAACAGGGCGATCCCATGTCACCACTCCTCTTTAACCTGTGCATTGACCCTCTGTTACGTAAATTAGAAGAGTGTGGGGAGGGGTTCCAACACGAGAATGGCAAATTAACAGCTCTGGCTTTTGCAGACGACCTGGTCCTGCTGAGTAAGTCCCAATCAGGAATGGAGAAAAATATTGAAATTCTAGAAGCATTTTGTGACTTAACTGGATTAAAAACGCAGGGGGAAAAGTGCCATGGTTTCTTTATTCAACCAACTAAGGACTCTTACACCATCAATGACTGTCCTCCATGGCTTATCAGCGGTACCCCTTTAAACATGATCCACCCGGGTCAGTCAGAGAAATATCTTGGCTTGCAAATCGACCCTTGGGTGGGGATAGTTAAGCCCGAATTACAAAATAAATTAGAAGTTTGGCTCAATCGCATCGAAAGAGCCCCTTTAAAACCATTTCAAAAATTGGACATGTTAAAAGTGTACACAGTGCCTAGATTGATCTACTTAGCAGACCAGGCAAATGTAAAAGCCACCTATCTGGAAGAAATGGATTTAACAATTCGAAATAGGGTGAAAAAATGGTTACATCTCCCAGTTTGTACCTGTGATGGCATCTTGTATTCCAGCACTAAAGATGGAGGCTTAGGCTTAGCCCGATTGGCTGGGTTAATCCCTAGTATCCAAGCTAGACGATTACACAGATTGGCAAATTCATCAGATGAAGCAGTTAAAACTGTAGTTAAAAATAATGATATTGATAAAGATTATGAAAAATTGTGGATATCAGCAGGGGGAGACAAAGAGAAAATACCATCAATATATAACCCCCAGACAATAATGGTAACTGAATATGGGGGACGGGAGGAATTATCTGAATGGGAAAAACCCGCCCCAAAGAAAATCTTTCCCAAACCTTGCAATTGGAGGAAAAATGAGTTCACAAAATGGACAGCATTGATGTCCCAGGGCATA
>NW_027142903.1:62500-82500 GCF_026170545.1 Melanerpes formicivorus
CCCGCCCCCGTAACCTGCTCTGAAGCATCCGCTTCCCGCCGCGGTTCGCCCTCCACCCCCCCCGCCGCACACGCAGCTGCCGCTTCCCGCCGCCTCTGCCCCCCGCCCCGGGATCAACCACCCGCCGGGTCCAGCCGGTCCCGGTCCCGGGAACCTGCTCCCGGGGCCAGCCGGAGCCACGCCCCCTCCTCTGACGCTTCCAGCTGCCGCCTCCCCTCCCACCCCCCAAACTCACACTGGCCCTCGCCGGCCCGCCCACCCGCCTACCTGCTTGCCCGCCGCCGCTGGGTGGCGTGCCGGACACTCTCGCACACAGGTACACAGACAGGGACACAGGGACACAGGCACTCAGGCACACAGGGACACAGGGACACAGGGACACAAGGACACAGGGACACAGGCACTCAGGCACTCAGGCACTCAGGGACACAGGGACACAGGGACACAGGCACTCAGGCACTCAGGGACACAGGGACACAGGGACACAGGGACACAGGGACACAGGCACTCAGGCACTCAGGGACACAGGGACACAGGGACACAGGCACTCAGGCACACAGGGACACAGGTGGCGGGCCGGAGGCCTCTCTCCACTGTGTGGCAGGGGTCCAAGAGCCACCCCAGCCCAACCCAGAGGGTCTTTTGCACCTCTCTAGAGGCCACCCAGAGACCCCAGGCCGCAGCAGAAGCCTCCCCCGCATGCTCTGCAGGCTTCCGACCCACCCCAGGCCGCACCAGAAGCCTCCCCCGCAAGCTCTGCAGGCTTCCGACCCACCCCAGGCCGCAGCAGAAGCCTCTCCCGCACGCTCTGCAGGCTTCCGACCCACCCCAGGCCGCAGCAGAAGCCTCTCCCGCACGCTCTGCAGGCTTCTCAGCCACCCCAGGCCGCAGCAGAAGCCTCTCCCGCACGCTCTGCAGGCTTCTCAGCCACCCCAGGCCGCACCAGAAGCCTCTCCCGCACGCTCTTCAGGCTTCTCAGCCACCCCAGGCCGCACCAGAAGCCTCCCCCGCACGCTCTGCAGGCTTCTCAGCCACCCCAGGCCGCACCAGAAGCCTCCCCCGCAAGCTCTGCAGGCTTCCGACCCACCCCAGGCCGCAGCAGAAGCCTCCCCCGCACGCTCTGCAGGCTTCCGACCCACCCCAGGCCGCAGCAGAAGCCTCTCCCGCACGCTCTGCAGGCTTCTCAGCCACCCCAGGCCGCAGCAGAAGCCTCTCCCGCACGCTCTGCAGGCTTCTCAGCCACCCCAGGCCGCACCAGAAGCCTCTCCCGCACGCTCTTCAGGCTTCTCAGCCACCCCAGGCCGCAGCAGAAGCCTCTCCCGCACGCTCTGCAGGCTTCTCAGCCACCCCAGGCCGCACCAGAAGCCTCCCCCGCACGCTCTGCAGGCTTCCCACCCACCCCAGGCCGCAGCAGAAGCCTCTCCCGCACGCCCTGCAGGCTTCTCAGCCACCCCAGGCCGCAGCAGAAGCCTCTCCCGCACGCTCTGCAGGCTTCTCAGCCACCCCAGGCCGCAGCAGAAGCCTCTCCCGCACGCTCTGCAGGCTTCTCAGCCACCCCAGGCCGCAGCAGAAGCCTCTCCCGCACGCTCTGCAGGCTTCTCAGCCACCCCAGGCCGCACCAGAAGCCTCTCCCGCACGCTCTGCAGGCTTCTCAGCCACCCCAGGCCGCACCAGAAGCCTCTCCCGCACGCTCTGCAGGCTTCCGTCCCACCCCAGGCCGCACCAGAAGCCTCCCCCGCACGCTCTGCAGGCTTCCGTCCCACCCCAGGCCGCACCAGAAGCCTCCCCCGCACGCTCTGCAGGCTTCTCAGCCACCCCAGGCCGCAGCAGAAGCCTCCCCCGCACGCTCTGCAGGCTTCTCAGCCACCCCAGGCCGCAGCAGAAGCCTCCCCCGCACGCTCTGCAGGCTTCTCAGCCACCCCAGGCCGCAGCAGAAGCCTCTCCCGCACGCTCTGCAGGCTTCTCAGCCACCCCAGGCCCCAACAGAAGCCTCTCCCCGCACGCTCTGCAGGCTTCCGACCCACCCCAGGCCGCACCAGAAGCCTCCCCCCGCACGCTCTGTAGGCTTCTGACCCACCCCAGGCCCCAACAGAAGCCTCCCCCGCACGCTCTGCAGGCTTCTCAGCCACCCCAGGCCGCAGCAGAAGCCTCTCCCGCACGCTCTGCAGGCTTCTCAGCCACCCCAGGCCGCACCAGAAGCCTCTCCCGCACGCTCTGCAGGCTTCTCAGCCACCCCAGGCCGCAGCAGAAGCCTCTCCCGCACGCTCTGCAGGCTTCCGACCCACCCCAGGCCGCACCAGAAGCCTCCCCCGCACGCTCTGCAGGCTTCTCCGCCACCACAGGCCGCACCAGAGGATCTTTTGCACCTCTCTGGACGCCACCCAGAGACTCCAGGCCGCACCAGAGGCCCCCCCCCCCAACCATTTACAGGCTGCAGTGCCAGCCTAGGCCCCGCTGGCAGCCTCCCTTGTCTGCTTTGGAAGGCCTCCCATCCACTCCAGACCTGCCTGGAGGCCTCCCTCGACTGCTCCCGGGGCCCTCGAAGCCACCCTAGGCCTTTCTGGAGGACCTGCTCGACCGCTCGGGCGGCTTCTGACGCACCCTCGGCCATCCGGCGCCCAGCAGCTCCCAGGGCCAGGCACCGGCCTCCCCCTCCGGCCGCCCCTGGGGCCGGGGGTGGCTCGGACTCGGCGCCCCCAACGTGTCGTCCCGTCCCCCCCCGCCCCGCACCGCCGAACATTCGCTGCAGCCGAGGGCTTGCCGCTCGACGCCTACCCCACCCGCCCAGCCCCCCGCTGCGGCCCCGGCGCTGCCCCGGCCGCTGCGCCCCGCCTCTCATCCCTCCCCCCACCCGGCAACCGGCCGCCGGGCACGGCAAGTCCCAGGGCAGGGAACAGGTGCTGCCGGGACCCCGTGCTGGCTGCCGGCTTCCCGGGGCTGCCCCGGGCACGGACAGGTCGCCCCCCCCGCCCCGGCGAATGTTCACCGAACCGGCTGCCGGCTGCCTTCGAGCACCCCCCCGCCCCCCGCCACTATCGTCCCCCCCGCCCCCCCCTCCGCCTCCGCTGCCGCTTCTCCCCGCACCGCCTCCACTGCCTCCCCCCGCCGCCGGCGAACGAGTCGCCGGATCCGTAGGGTGCCGGGAGCCCGAACGGCGAGCGGCTCCGGCTGCTGCCGGGACCGCGGGGATTCGAGCCGCTCCGGCCGCGGCCGGGACCCCGTGCCGGAAGCCGGCATCCCGGGACGGCCCCGGGACGGCCCCGGTCGCCGGCCGGGTGACGTTCAGCGAAGCGGCTGCCGCCAGTCTTTGGGCCTCCCCCGTGCCGGGGCCGCGGGGATTCGAGCCGGTCCGGCCGCGGCCGGGATCCCGGGCCGGACGATGGCTTCCCGGGCCGGTCCCGGTCGCCTCCCGGGTGACGTTCACCCAAGCGGCTGCCGGCTGTCTTCGAGCCCCCCCCCCCCCTCCGCCTCCGCTGCCGCTTCTCCCCGCACCCCCTCCACTGCCTCCCCCCGCCGCCGGCGAACGAGTCGCCGGATCTGTAGGGTGCCGGGAGCCCGAACGGCGAGCGGCTCCGGCTGCTGCCGGGACCGCGGGGATTCGAGCCGCTCCGGCCGCGGCCGGGACCCCGTGCCGGAAGCCGGCATCCCCGGACGGCCCCGGGACGGCCCCGGTCGCCGGCCGGGTGACGTTCACCGAAGCGGCTGCCGGCTGTCTTCGAGCCCCCCCCCCTCCGCCTCCGCTGCCGCTTCTGCCCGCACCCCCTCCACTGCCTCCCCCCGCCGCCGGCGAACGAGTCGGCGGATCCGTAGGGTGCCGGGAGCCCGAACGGCGAGCGGCTCCGGCTGCTGCCGGGACCGCGGGGATTCGAGCCGCTCCGGCCGCGGCCGGGACCCCGTGCCGGAAGCCGGCATCCCGGGACGGCCCCGGGACGGCCCCGGTCGCCGGCCGGGTGACGTTCAGCGAAGCGGCTGCCGCCAGTCTTTGGGCCTCCCCCGTGCCGGGGCCGCGGGGATTCGAGCCGGTCCGGCCGCGGCCGGGATCCCGGGCCGGACGATGGCTTCCCGGGCCGGTCCCGGTCGCCTCCCGGGTGACGTTCACCCAAGCGGCTGCCGGCTGTCTTCGAGCCCCCCCCCCCCCTCCGCCTCCGCTGCCGCTTCTCCCCGCACCCCCTCCACTGCCTCCCCCCGCCGCCGGCGAACGAGTCGCCGGATCTGTAGGGTGCCGGGAGCCCGAACGGCGAGCGGCTCCGGCTGCTGCCGGGACCGCGGGGATTCGAGCCGCTCCGGCCGCGGCCGGGACCCCGTGCCGGAAGCCGGCATCCCCGGACGGCCCCGGGACGGCCCCGGTCGCCGGCCGGGTGACGTTCACCGAAGCGGCTGCCGGCTGTCTTCGAGCCCCCCCCCCTCCGCCTCCGCTGCCGCTTCTGCCCGCACCCCCTCCACTGCCTCCCCCCGCCGCCGGCGAACGAGTCGGCGGATCCGTAGGGTGCCGGGAGCCCGAACGGCGAGCGGCTCCGGCTGCTGCCGGGACCGCGGGGATTCGAGCCGCTCCGGCCGCGGCCGGGACCCCCGTGCCGGAAGCCGGCATCCCGGGACGGCCCCGGGACGGCCCCGGTCGCCGGCCGGGTGACGTTCAGCGAAGCGGCTGCCGCCAGTCTTTGGGCCTCCCCCGTGCCGGGGCCGCGGGGATTCGAGCCGGTCCGGCCGCGGCCGGGATCCCGGGCCGGACGATGGCTTCCCGGGCCGGTCCCGGTCGCCTCCCGGGTGACGTTCACCGAAGCGGCTGCCGGCTGTCTTCGAGCCCCCCCCCCCCCTCCGCCTCCGCGGCCGCTTCTCCCCGCACCCCCCTCCACTGCCTCCCCCCGCCGCCGGCGAACGAGTCGCCGGATCTGTAGGGTGCCGGGAGCCCGAACGGCGAGCGGCTCCGGCTGCTGCCGGGACCGCGGGGATTCGAGCCGCTCCGGCCGCGGCCGGGACCCCCGTGCCGGAAGCCGGCATCCCCGGACGGCCCCGGGACGGCCCCGGTCGCCGGCCGGGTGACGTTCACCGAAGCGGCTGCCGGCTGTCTTCGAGCCCCCCCCCCTCCGCCTCCGCTGCCGCTTCTGCCCGCACCCCCTCCACTGCCTCCCCCCGCCGCCGGCGAACGAGTCGGCGGATCCGTAGGGTGCCGGGAGCCCGAACGGCGAGCGGCTCCGGCTGCTGCCGGGACCGCGGGGATTCGAGCCGCTCCGGCCGCGGCCGGGACCCCGTGCCGGAAGCCGGCATCCCGGGACGGCCCCGGGACGGCCCCGGTCGCCGGCCGGGTGACGTTCAGCGAAGCGGCTGCCGCCAGTCTTTGGGCCTCCCCCGTGCCGGGGCCGCGGGGCTTCGAGCCGGTCCGGCCGCGGCCGGGATCCGGGGCCGGACGATGGCTTCCCGGGCCGGTCCCGGTCGCCTCCCGGGTGACGTTCACCGAAGCGGCTGCCGGCTGTCTTCGAGCCCCCCCCCCCCCTCCGCCTCCGCGGCCGCTTCTGCCCGCACCCCCTCCACTGCCTCCCCCCGCCGCCCGCGAACGAGTCGCCGGATCTGTAGGGTGCCGGGAGCCCGAACGGCGAGCGGCTCCGGCTGCTGCCGGGACCGCGGGGATTCGAGCCGCTCCGGCCGCGGCCGGGACCCCGTGCCGGAAGCCGGCATCCCCGGACGGCCCCGGGACGGCCCCGGTCGCCGGCCGGGTGACGTTCACCGAAGCGGCTGCCGGCTGTCTTCGAGCCCCCCCCCCCCTCCGCCTCCGCTGCCGCTTCTCCCCGCACCCCCTCCACTGCCTCCCCCCGCCGCCGGCGAACGAGTCGGCGGATCCATACCGTCCCGAGAGCCCGAGGCGGCGGCACCCAGTGCGGGTCCGGCCGAGGCCGGGACCCCGTGCCTGTCGCAGGCTTCCCGGGACGGCCCCGGAACGGCCGCGGTCGCCGGCCGGGTGACGTTCTCCGAAGCGGCTGCCGGCTGTCTTCGAGCCCCCCCCCCCCCCTCCGCCTCCGCTGCCGCTTCTGCCCGCACCTCCTTCACTGCCTCCCCCCGCCGCCGGCGAACGAGTCGGCGGATCCGTAGGGTGCCGGGAGCCCGAACGGCGAGCGGCTCCGGCTGCTGCCGGGACCGCGGGGATTCGAGCCGCTCCGGCCGCGGCCGGGACCCCGTGCCGGATGCCGGCATCCCGGGACGGCCCCGGGACGGCCCCGGTCGCCGGCCGGGTGACGTTCAGCGAAGCGGCTGCCGCCAGTCTTTGGGCCTCCCCCGTGCCGGGGCCGCGGGGCTTCGAGTCGGTCCGGCCGCGGCTGGGACCCCCGTGCCTGTCGCAGGCTTCCCGGGACGGCCCCGGAACGGCCGCGGTCGCCGGCCGGGTGACGTTCACCGAGGCGACTGCCGGCTGTCTTCGAGCCCCCCCCCCCCCTGCCGGAGCCGCGGGGATACGAGCCGGTCCGGCCGCGGCCGGGACCCCGTGCCGGAAGCCGGCATCCCGGGACGGCCCCGGGACGGCCCCGATCGCCTCCTGGGTGACGTTCACCGAAGCGGCTGCCGGCTGTCTTCGAGCCCCCCCCCCCTCCGCCTCCGCTGCCGCTTCTCCCCGCACCCCCTCCACTGCCTCCCCCCGCCGCCCGTGAACGAGTCGCCGGATCTGTAGGGGGCCGGGAGCCCGAGGCGGCGAGCGGCTCCGGCTGCTGCCGGGACCGCGAGGCTTCGAGCCGGTCCGGCCGCGGCCGGGATCTCGTGCCGAACGTCGTCTTCCCGGGACGGTCCCGGGAGGGCCCCAGTCTCCTCCCGGGTGACGTTCACCGAAGCGGCTGCCGGCTGTCTTCGAGCCCCCACCCCTGCCGTGGCCGCGGGGATTCGCCCCGGTCCGGCAGCTGACGGTTCCCTGTGTCGGACGCCGGCTTCCCGGGACTGCCCCGGGACAGCCCCGGTCGCCTCCCGGGTGACGTTCACCGAAGCTGCTGCCGCCTGTCTTTGTCCCCCCCCCCCCGTGCTCTCCCTCAGGCGGGAGGTAGACGTGCTCTCCCTCGGCGAGTAGACGTGCTCTCCCTGGGCGAGTAGACGTGCTCTCCCTCGGCGAGTAGACGTGCTCTCCCTGGGCGAGTAGACGTGCTCTCCCTGGGCGAGTAGACGTGCTCTCCCTGGGCGAGTAGACGTGCTCTCCCTGGGCGAGTAGACGTGCTCTCCCTCGGCGAGTAGACGTGCTCTCCCTCGGCGAGTAGACGTGCTCTCCCTGGGCGAGTAGACGTGCTCTCCCTGGGCGAGTAGACGTGCTCTCCCTGGGCGAGTAGACGTGCTCTCCCTCGGCGAGTAGACGTGCTCTCCCTGGGCGAGTAGACGTGCTCTCCCTGGGCGAGTAGACGTGCTCTCCCTGGGCGAGTAGACGTGCTCTCCCTGGGCGAGTAGACGTGCTCTCCCTGGGCGAGTAGACGTGCTCTCCCTGGGCGAGTAGACGTGCTCTCCCTCGGCGAGTAGACGTGCTCTCCCTGGGCGAGTAGACGTGCTCTCCCTGGGCGAGTAGACGTGCTCTCCCTGGGCGAGTAGACGTGCTCTCCCTGGGCGAGTAGACGTGCTCTCCCTCGGCGAGTAGACGTGCTCTCCCTGGGCGAGTAGACGTGCTCTCCCTGGGCGAGTAGACGTGCTCTCCCTGGGCGAGTAGACGTGCTCTCCCTGGGCGAGTAGACGTGCTCTCCCTGGGCGAGTAGACGTGCTCTCCCTGGGCGAGTAGACGTGCTCTCCCTCGGCGAGTAGACGTGCTCTCCCTCGGCGAGTAGACGTGCTCTCCCTGGGCGAGTAGACGTGCTCTCCCTGGGCGAGTAGACGTGCTCTCCCTGGGCGAGTAGACGTGCTCTCCCTCGGCGAGTAGACGTGCTCTCCCTGGGCGAGTAGACGTGCTCTCCCTGGGCGAGTAGACGTGCTCTCCCTGGGCGAGTAGACGTGCTCTCCCTGGGCGAGTAGACGTGCTCTCCCTCGGCGAGTAGACGTGCTCTCCCTCGGCGAGTAGACGTGCTCTCCCTCGGCGAGTAGACGTGCTCTCCCTCGGCGAGTAGACGTGCTCTCCCTCGGCGAGTAGACGTGCTCTCCGCGGAGATCGCGCTTGTCGCCGAGGGGTCGCTGTTGCGCTCTGCCTCCGCCTACGTCATCGTACAAGCCGGCGTGATTTCTGCGACCTGCCGCTGGGCGGAGGTCGGCTGGTTGTGCGCTCGCGGAGCTGACGGCCCTCCAGTTCCGTATATGAGGGGTAGACGTGGCCCCCGGAGAGGGGCGGGGGGGGGGGGGGGGGCGTAGGGTGTTGGTGCGTGCGGCGGCAGGTAGACGTGCTCTCCTTCCCGAGGAGGTAG
Organism: Melanerpes formicivorus; assembly: GCF_026170545.1. Classification (NCBI taxonomy): domain Eukaryota; kingdom Metazoa; phylum Chordata; class Aves; order Piciformes; family Picidae; genus Melanerpes; species Melanerpes formicivorus. The sequence continues at coordinate 70,846 of NW_027142903.1, forward strand.
ACGTGCTCTCCCTGGCGAGGGGGGACTTAGTGCACTGAGCCGTGCGGCGGCAGGTAGACGTGCTCTCCTTCCCGAGGAGGTAGACGTGCTCTCCCTGGCGAGGGGGGGACTTAGTGCACTGAGCCGTGCGGCGGCAGGTAGACGTGCTCTCCTTCCCGAGGAGGTAGACGTGCTCTCCTTCCCAGGAGGGGAGGTAGACGTGCTCTCCTTCCCGAGGAGGTAGACGTGCTCTCCTTCCCAGGAGGTAGACGTGCTCTCCTTCCCGAGGAGGTAGACGTGCTCTCCTTCCCAGGAGGTAGACGTGCTCTCCTTCCCAGGTGGTAGACGTGCTCTCCCTCGGTGAGTAGACGTGCTCTCCCTGAGCTGGCAGGTAGACGTGCTCTCCATGGCGAGGGGGGACTTAGTGCACTGAGCCGTGCGGCAGGAGGTAGACGTGCTCCCCGCGGCCGGGCGGGCACTTAGCGCGCGGAGGCTGGAACCGCGGGGTAGACGTGGTCCCCGGGACGAGGGCCGCCTGGTATCGCCCGCCCGGCCCCCAACCCCCCCCCCCCGCGGCGGCGTAAATGAAGAGAGGCAGTCGGCATGAAACCTTCTTTTATTAAGTGTTGTTTTCATCGAGCGTCTTTCATTAAAGGTTGTGTTCTGAAGCAGTCTTTTCTTCAACAGCGCTGTTCTCCGGGGAGAAGGTCTGCCGGCATCTCTAGAAATCTCCCCCCGCCCCTGACCGCCTCCCCCCCCGCCCCCGTTGCCGGTTTGCGCGGCGCCCCCCCTCCCGACGTTGCCTCTTGCCGCTACCCCCGCCCCCCCCCCGCTGCCGGTTTGCGCGGAGCCCCCCCTCCCGACGTTGCCTCTTGCCGCTACCCCCCGCCCCCCCCCCGCTGCCGGTTTGCGCGGAGCTCCCCCTTCCCGCCGTTGCCTCTTGCCGCTACCCCCCGCCCCCCCCCCGCTGCCGGTTTGCGCGGAGCCCCCCCTTCCCGCCGTTGCCTCTTGCCGCTACCCCCGCCCCCCCCCCGCTGCCGGTTTGCGCGGAGCCCCCCCTTCCCGCCGTTGCCTCTTGCCGCTACCCCCCGCCCCCCCCCCGCTGCCGGTTTGCGCGGAGCCCCCCCTTCCCGCCGTTGCCTCTTGCCGCTACCCCCGCCCCCCCCCCGCTGCCGGTTTGCGCGGAGGCCCCCCTTCCCGCCGTTGCCTCTTGCCGTTACCCCCGCCCCCCCCCCGCTGCCGGTTTGCGCGGAGCGCCCCCGCCTGCCGTTGCCTCTCGCCGCGGCCACCACCGCCCCCTCCACACCCCCGGGCCCCCGTTACCGGTTTGCGCGGAGCCCCCCCTCCCGACGTTGCCTCTTGCCGCTGCTGCCACCCCCAGCTCCCCACACCCCCCGGCTCCCGTTAGCGGTTTGCGCGGAGCCCCCCCTTCCCCCCTTCGCGGGCTGCCGCTTCCCTCCCGGGCTGCCCGGCTGCTCTCTAACCCCTGCGACCGAGGCGGCGCTGTTAGGGCGGCCGTGCCGGTGCCCCTTGCCGCAGCTAGCCTCTCGCCGCTGCCCCTCCCGTCCGTCGTCCCCCGTCCCCAAAAACTTGCTGCTCTCCACGCTGGAGCCTGCACGGGGGAGGTTGCGCTCCGCTCCTCCGGCCCTAAAGCCGCCCTCGCCCGCCCCCCCGGCTTGCCGCTTGGCTCGGCTGCCCGCCCGCCCGCTAATCCCCCCAACGCCCCCACCCCAGAAACACCCCAGCCCTACCGCATGCCGCTCCCCCTCTCCCCGCTCTCGCTGACCGCTGCCACCCCCCCCCCACCCCTCCCCCCCGAAACAAACCCCCCAGCCCTACCGCATGCCGCTCCCCCTCTCTCCCTAGCCTGCCCCCCCCGCCGTCGCTTGCTGCCGCCGCCGCCGCCGCCGCCGCCGCCCGCCGCCGGGACCCGCCTCGGTCTGGTGGCGCGCGCTCGGAGATCCCCGGCTACCCGTCCGTCCGTCCGTCCCTCCCTCCCGCCCCGCCCCGGGGGAGGGCCCGGGGCAGCGCGGGCAGGCGGGGAGCAAAAAAAGGCGCGGGCGCCAAAAAACGTCGGGGTCCCGGGGTGGCGGAGGGGGGCGGCGGCGGGGGCGGCGGCGGGTACACGGCGCCGGGTCCAGGGCGCCGGGTCCAGCCCGTCCCGGGGCGGGGACAGGTGGTGTCGTCCGTCCCCGCCCCCGTAACCTGCTCTGAAGCATCCGCTTCCCGCCGCGGTTCGCCCTCCACCCCCCCCGCCGCACACGCAGCTGCCGCTTCCCGCCGCCTCTGCCCCCCGCCCCGGGATCAACCACCCGCCGGGTCCAGCCGGTCCCGGTCCCGGGAACCTGCTCCCGGGGCCAGCCGGAGCCACGCCCCCTCCTCTGACGCTTCCAGCTGCCGCCTCCCCTCCCACCCCCCAAACTCACACTGGCCCTCGCCGGCCCGCCCACCCGCCTACCTGCTTGCCCGCCGCCGCTGGGTGGCGTGCCGGACACTCTCGCACACAGGTACACAGACAGGGACACAGGGACACAGGCACTCAGGCACACAGGGACACAGGGACACAGGGACACAAGGACACAGGGACACAGGCACTCAGGCACTCAGGCACTCAGGGACACAGGGACACAGGGACACAGGGACACAGGGACACAGGGACACAGGCACTCAGGCACTCAGGGACACAGGGACACAGGGACACAGGCACTCAGGCACTCAGGGACACAGGGACACAGGGACACAGGCACTCAGGCACACAGGGACACAGGTGGCGGGCCGGAGGCCTCTCTCCACTGTGTGGCAGGGGTCCAAGAGCCACCCCAGCCCAACCCAGAGGGTCTTTTGCACCTCTCTAGAGGCCACCCAGAGACCCCAGGCCGCAGCAGAAGCCTCCCCCGCATGCTCTGCAGGCTTCCGACCCACCCCAGGCCGCACCAGAAGCCTCCCCCGCAAGCTCTGCAGGCTTCCGACCCACCCCAGGCCGCAGCAGAAGCCTCTCCCGCACGCTCTGCAGGCTTCCGACCCACCCCAGGCCGCAGCAGAAGCCTCTCCCGCACGCTCTGCAGGCTTCTCAGCCACCCCAGGCCGCAGCAGAAGCCTCTCCCGCACGCTCTGCAGGCTTCTCAGCCACCCCAGGCCGCACCAGAAGCCTCTCCCGCACGCTCTTCAGGCTTCTCAGCCACCCCAGGCCGCACCAGAAGCCTCCCCCGCACGCTCTGCAGGCTTCTCAGCCACCCCAGGCCGCACCAGAAGCCTCCCCCGCAAGCTCTGCAGGCTTCCGACCCACCCCAGGCCGCAGCAGAAGCCTCTCCCGCACGCTCTGCAGGCTTCCGACCCACCCCAGGCCGCAGCAGAAGCCTCTCCCGCACGCTCTGCAGGCTTCTCAGCCACCCCAGGCCGCAGCAGAAGCCTCTCCCGCACGCTCTGCAGGCTTCTCAGCCACCCCAGGCCGCACCAGAAGCCTCTCCCGCACGCTCTTCAGGCTTCTCAGCCACCCCAGGCCGCAGCAGAAGCCTCTCCCGCACGCTCTGCAGGCTTCTCAGCCACCCCAGGCCGCACCAGAAGCCTCCCCCGCACGCTCTGCAGGCTTCCCACCCACCCCAGGCCGCAGCAGAAGCCTCTCCCGCACGCCCTGCAGGCTTCTCAGCCACCCCAGGCCGCAGCAGAAGCCTCTCCCGCACGCTCTGCAGGCTTCTCAGCCACCCCAGGCCGCAGCAGAAGCCTCTCCCGCACGCTCTGCAGGCTTCTCAGCCACCCCAGGCCGCAGCAGAAGCCTCTCCCGCACGCTCTGCAGGCTTCTCAGCCACCCCAGGCCGCACCAGAAGCCTCTCCCGCACGCTCTGCAGGCTTCTCAGCCACCCCAGGGCGCACCAGAAGCCTCTCCCCGCACGCTCTGCAGGCTTCTCAGCCACCCCAGGCCGCACCAGAAGCCTCTCCCGCACGCTCTGCAGGCTTCTCAGCCACCCCAGGCCCCAACAGAAGCCTCTCCCGCACGCTCTGCAGGCTTCCGACCCACCCCAGGCCGCAGCAGAAGCCTCTCCCGCACGCTCTGCAGGCTTCCGACCCACCCCAGGCCGCACCAGAAGCCTCCCCCGCACGCTCTGCAGGCTTCCGTCCCACCCCAGGCCGCACCAGAAGCCTCCCCCGCACGCTCTGCAGGCTTCCGTCCCACCCCAGGCCGCACCAGAAGCCTCCCCCGCACGCTCTGCAGGCTTCTCAGCCACCCCAGGCCGCAGCAGAAGCCTCCCCCGCACGCTCTGCAGGCTTCTCAGCCACCCCAGGCCGCAGCAGAAGCCTCCCCCGCACGCTCTGCAGGCTTCTCAGCCACCCCAGGCCACAGCAGAAGCCTCCCCCGCACGCTCTGCAGGCTTCTCAGCCACCCCAGGCCCCAACAGAAGCCTCTCCCGCACGCTCTGCAGGCTTCCGACCCACCCCAGGCCGCACCAGAAGCCTCCCCCGCACGCTCTGTAGGCTTCTGACCCACCCCAGGCCCCAACAGAAGCCTCCCCCGCACGCTCTGCAGGCTTCTCAGCCACCCCAGGCCGCAGCAGAAGCCTCTCCCGCACGCTCTGCAGGCTTCTCAGCCACCCCAGGCCGCACCAGAAGCCTCTCCCGCACGCTCTGCAGGCTTCTCAGCCACCCCAGGCCCCAACAGAAGCCTCCCCCGCACGCTCTGTAGGCTTCTGACCCACCCCAGGCCCCAACAGAAGCCTCCCCCGCACGCTCTGCAGGCTTCTCAGCCACCCCAGGCCGCAGCAGAAGCCTCTCCCGCACGCTCTGCAGGCTTCTCAGCCACCCCAGGCCGCACCAGAAGCCTCTCCCGCACGCTCTGCAGGCTTCTCAGCCACCCCAGGCCGCAGCAGAAGCCTCTCCCGCACGCTCTGCAGGCTTCCGACCCACCCCAGGCCGCACCAGAAGCCTCCCCCGCACGCTCTGCAGGCTTCTCCACCACCACAGGCCGCACCAGAGGATCTTTTGCACCTCTCTGGACGCCACCCAGAGACTCCAGGCCGCACCAGAGGCCCCCCCCCCAACCATTTACAGGCTGCAGTGCCAGCCTAGGCCCCGCTGGCAGCCTCCCTTGTCTGCTTTGGAAGGCCTCCCATCCACTCCAGACCTGCCTGGAGGCCTCCCTCGACTGCTCCCGGGGCCCTCGAAGCCACCCTAGGCCTTTCTGGAGGACCTGCTCGACCGCTCGGGCGGCTTCTGACGCACCCTCGGCCATCCGGCGCCCAGCAGCTCCCAGGGCCAGGCACCGGCCTCCCCCTCCGGCCGCCCCTGGGGCCGGGGGTGGCTCGGACTCGGCGCCCCCAACGTGTCGTCCCGTCCCCCCCCCGCCCCGCACCGCCGAACATTCGCTGCAGCCGAGGGCTTGCCGCTCGACGCCTACCCCACCCGCCCAGCCCCCCGCTGCGGCCCGGCGCTGCCCCCGGCCGCTGCGCCCCGCCTCTCATCGCTCCCCCCACCCGGCAACCGGCCGCCGGGCACGGCAAGTCCCAGGGCAGGGAACAGGTGCTGCCGGGACCCCCGTGCTGGCTGCCGGCTTCCCGGGGCTGCCCCGGGCACGGACAGGTCGCCCCCCCGCCCCGGCGAATGTTCACCGAACCGGCTGCCGGCTGCCTTCGAGCACCCCCCGCCCCCCGCCACTATCGTCCCCCCCCGCCCCCCCTCCGCCTCCGCTGCCGCTTCTCCCCGCACCGCCTCCACTGCCTCCCCCCGCCGCCGGCGAACGAGTCGCCGGATCCGTAGGGTGCCGGGAGCCCGAACGGCGAGCGGCTCCGGCTGCTGCCGGGACCGCGGGGATTCGAGCCGCTCCGGCCGCGGCCGGGACCCCCGTGCCGGAAGCCGGCATCCCGGGACGGCCCCGGGACGGCCCCGGTCGCCGGCCGGGTGACGTTCAGCGAAGCGGCTGCCGCCAGTCTTTGGGCCTCCCCCGTGCCGGGGCCGCGGGGATTCGAGCCGGTCCGGCCGCGGCCGGGATCCCGGGCCGGACGATGGCTTCCCGGGCCGGGTCCCGGTCGCCTCCCGGGTGACGTTCACCGAAGCGGCTGCCGGCTGTCTTCGAGCCCCCCCCCCCCCTCCGCCTCCGCTGCCGCTTCTCCCCGCACCCCCTCCACTGCCTCCCCCCGCCGCCGGCGAACGAGTCGCCGGATCTGTAGGGTGCCGGGAGCCCGAACGGCGAGCGGCTCCGGCTGCTGCCGGGACCGCGGGGATTCGAGCCGCTCCGGCCGCGGCCGGGACCCCGTGCCGGAAGCCGGCATCCCCGGACGGCCCCGGGACGGCCCCGGTCGCCGGCCGGGTGACGTTCACCGAAGCGGCTGCCGGCTGTCTTCGAGCCCCCCCCCCCTCCGCCTCCGCTGCCGCTTCTGCCCGCACCCCCTCCACTGCCTCCCCCCCGCCGCCGGCGAACGAGTCGGCGGATCCGTAGGGTGCCGGGAGCCCGAACGGCGAGCGGCTCCGGCTGCTGCCGGGACCGCGGGGATTCGAGCCGCTCCGGCCGCGGCCGGGACCCCCGTGCCGGAAGCCGGCATCCCGGGACGGCCCCGGGACGGCCCCGGTCGCCGGCCGGGGTGACGTTCAGCGAAGCGGCTGCCGCCAGTCTTTGGGCCTCCCCCGTGCCGGGGCCGCGGGGATTCGAGCCGGTCCGGCCGCGGCCGGGATCCCGGGCCGGACGATGGCTTCCCGGGCCGGTCCCGGTCGCCTCCCGGGTGACGTTCACCGAAGCGGCTGCCGGCTGTCTTCGAGCCCCCCCCCCCCCTCCGCCTCCGCTGCCGCTTCTCCCCGCACCCCCTCCACTGCCTCCCCCCGCCGCCGGCGAACGAGTCGCCGGATCTGTAGGGTGCCGGGAGCCCGAACGGCGAGCGGCTCCGGCTGCTGCCGGGACCGCGGGGATTCGAGCCGCTCCGGCCGCGGCCGGGACCCCCGTGCCGGAAGCCGGCATCCCCGGACGGCCCCGGGACGGCCCCGGTCGCCGGCCGGGGTGACGTTCACCGAAGCGGCTGCCGGCTGTCTTCGAGCCCCCCCCCCTCCGCCTCCGCTGCCGCTTCTGCCCGCACCCCCTCCACTGCCTCCCCCCGCCGCCGGCGAACGAGTCGGCGGATCCGTAGGGTGCCGGGAGCCCGAACGGCGAGCGGCTCCGGCTGCTGCCGGGACCGCGGGGATTCGAGCCGCTCCGGCCGCGGCCGGGACCCCCGTGCCGGAAGCCGGCATCCCGGGACGGCCCCGGGACGGCCCCGGTCGCCGGCCGGGTGACGTTCAGCGAAGCGGCTGCCGCCAGTCTTTGGGCCTCCCCCGTGCCGGGGCCGCGGGGATTCGAGCCGGTCCGGCCGCGGCCGGGATCCCGGGCCGGACGATGGCTTCCCGGGCCGGTCCCGGTCGCCTCCCGGGTGACGTTCACCGAAGCGGCTGCCGGCTGTCTTCGAGCCCCCCCCCCCCCTCCGCCTCCGCTGCCGCTTCTCCCCGCACCCCCTCCACTGCCTCCCCCCGCCGCCGGCGAACGAGTCGCCGGATCTGTAGGGTGCCGGGAGCCCGAACGGCGAGCGGCTCCGGCTGCTGCCGGGACCGCGGGGATTCGAGCCGCTCCGGCCGCGGCCGGGACCCCGTGCCGGAAGCCGGCATCCCCGGACGGCCCCGGGACGGCCCCGGTCGCCGGCCGGGTGACGTTCACCGAAGCGGCTGCCGGCTGTCTTCGAGCCCCCCCCCCCTCCGCCTCCGCTGCCGCTTCTGCCCGCACCCCCCTCCACTGCCTCCCCCCGCCGCCGGCGAACGAGTCGGCGGATCCGTAGGGTGCCGGGAGCCCGAACGGCGAGCGGCTCCGGCTGCTGCCGGGACCGCGGGGATTCGAGCCGCTCCGGCCGCGGCCGGGACCCCGTGCCGGAAGCCGGCATCCCGGGACGGCCCCGGGACGGCCCCGGTCGCCGGCCGGGTGACGTTCAGCGAAGCGGCTGCCGCCAGTCTTTGGGCCTCCCCCGTGCCGGGGCCGCGGGGATTCGAGCCGGTCCGGCCGCGGCCGGGATCCCGGGCCGGACGATGGCTTCCCGGGCCGGTCCCGGTCGCCTCCCGGGTGACGTTCACCGAAGCGGCTGCCGGCTGTCTTCGAGCCCCCCCCCCCCCTCCGCCTCCGCGGCCGCTTCTCCCCGCACCCCCTCCACTGCCTCCCCCCGCCGCCGGCGAACGAGTCGCCGGATCTGTAGGGTGCCGGGAGCGCCGAACGGCGAGCGGCTCCGGCTGCTGCCGGGACCGCGGGGATTCGAGCCGCTCCGGGCCGCGGCCGGGACCCCGTGCCGGAAGCCGGCATCCCCGGACGGCCCCGGGACGGCCCCGGTCGCCGGCCGGGTGACGTTCACCGAAGCGGCTGCCGGCTGTCTTCGAGCCCCCCCCCCCTCCGCCTCCGCTGCCGCTTCTGCCCGCACCCCCTCCACTGCCTCCCCCCGCCGCCGGGCGAACGAGTCGGCGGATCCGTAGGGTGCCGGGAGCCCGAACGGCGAGCGGCTCCGGCTGCTGCCGGGACCGCGGGGATTCGAGCCGCTCCGGCCGCGGCCGGGACCCCGTGCCGGAAGCCGGCATCCCGGGACGGCCCCGGGACGGCCCCGGTCGCCGGCCGGGTGACGTTCAGACGAAGCGGCTGCCGCCAGTCTTTGGGCCTCCCCCCGTGCCGGGGCCGCGGGGCTTCGAGCCGGTCCGGCCGCGGCCGGGATCCGGGGCCGGACGATGGCTTCCCGGGCCGGTCCCGGTCGCCTCCCGGGTGACGTTCACCGAAGCGGCTGCCGGCTGTCTTCGAGCCCCCCCCCCCCCTCCCGCCTCCGCGGCCGCTTCTGCCCGCACCCCCTCCACTGCCTCCCCCCGCCGCCCGCGAACGAGTCGCCGGATCTGTAGGGTGCCGGGAGCCCGAACGGCGAGCGGCTCCGGCTGCTGCCGGGACCGCGGGGATTCGAGCCGCTCCGGCCGCGGCCGGGACCCCGTGCCGGAAGCCGGCATCCCCGGACGGCCCCGGGACGGCCCCGGTCGCCGGCCGGGTGACGTTCACCCGAAGCGGCTGCCGGCTGTCTTCGAGCCCCCCCCCCCCTCCGCCTCCGCTGCCGCTTCTCCCCGCACCCCCTCCACTGCCTCCCCCCCGCCGCCTGCGAACGAGTCGGCGGATCCATACCGTCCCGAGAGCCCGAGGCGGCGGCACCCAGTGCGGGTCCGGCCGAGGCCGGGACCCCGTGCCTGTCGCAGGCTTCCCGGGACGGCCCCGGAACGGCCGCGGTCGCCGGCCGGGTGACGTTCTCCCGAAGCGGCTGCCGGCTGTCTTCGAGCCCCCCCCCCCCCTCCGCCTCCGCTGCCGCTTCTGCCCGCACCTCCTTCACTGCCTCCCCCCCGCCGCCGGCGAACGAGTCGGCCGGATCCGTAGGGTGCCGGGAGCCCGAACGGCGAGCGGCTCCGGCTGCTGCCGGGACCGCGGGGATTCGAGCCGCTCCGGCCGCGGCCGGGACCCCGTGCCGGATGCCGGCATCCCGGGACGGCCCCGGGACGGCCCCGGTCGCCGGCCGGGTGACGTTCAGCGAAGCGGCTGCCGCCCAGTCTTTGGGCCTCCCCCGTGCCGGGGCCGCGGGGCTTCGAGTCGGTCCGGCCGCGGCTGGGACCCCGTGCCTGTCGCAGGCTTCCCGGGACGGCCCCGGAACGGCCCGCGGTCGCCGGCCGGGTGACGTTCACCGAGGCGACTGCCGGCTGTCTTTGAGCCCCCCCCCCCCCTGCCGGAGCCGCGGGGATACGAGCCGGTCCGGCCGCGGCCGGGACCCCGTGCCGGAAGCCGGCATCCCGGGACGGCCCCGGGACGGCCCCGATCGCCTCCTGGGTGACGTTCACCGAAGCGGCTGCCGGCTGTCTTCGAGCCCCCCCCCCCCTCCGCCTCCGCTGCCGCTTCTCCCCGCACCCCCCTCCACCTGCCTCCCCCCGCCGCCCGTGAACGAGTCGCCGGATCTGTAGGGGGCCGGGAGCCCGAGGCGGCGAGCGGCTCCGGCTGCTGCCGGGACCGCGAGGCTTCGAGCCGGTCCGGCCGCGGCCGGGATCTCGTGCCGAACGTCGTCTTCCCGGGACGGTCCCGGGAGGGCCCCAGTCTCCTCCCGGGTGACGTTCACCGAAGCGGCTGCCGGCTGTCTTCGAGCCCCCCACCCCTGCCGTGGCCGCGGGGATTCGCCCCGGTCCGGCAGCTGACGGTTCCCTGTGTCGGACGCCGGCTTCCCGGGACTGCCCCGGGACAGCCCCGGTCGCCTCCCGGGTGACGTTCACCGAAGCTGCTGCCGCCTGTCTTTGTCCCCCCCCCCCGTGCTCTCCCTCAGGCGGGAGGTAGACGTGCTCTCCCTCGGCGAGTAGACGTGCTCTCCCTCGGCGAGTAGACGTGCTCTCCCTCGGCGAGTAGACGTGCTCTCCCTCGGCGAGTAGACGTGCTCTCCCTCGGCGAGTAGACGTGCTCTCCCTGGGCGAGTAGACGTGCTCTCCCTCGGCGAGTAGACGTGCTCTCCCTCGGCGAGTAGACGTGCTCTCCCTCGGCGAGTAGACGTGCTCTCCCTGGGCGAGTAGACGTGCTCTCCCTGGGCGAGTAGACGTGCTCTCCCTGGGCGAGTAGACGTGCTCTCCCTCGGCGAGTAGACGTGCTCTCCCTGGGCGAGTAGACGTGCTCTCCCTGGGCGAGTAGACGTGCTCTCCCTGGGCGAGTAGACGTGCTCTCCCTGGGCGAGTAGACGTGCTCTCCCTGGGCGAGTAGACGTGCTCTCCCTGGGCGAGTAGACGTGCTCTCCCTCGGCGAGTAGACGTGCTCTCCCTCGGCGAGTAGACGTGCTCTCCCTGGGCGAGTAGACGTGCTCTCCCTGGGCGAGTAGACGTGCTCTCCCTGGGCGAGTAGACGTGCTCTCCCTCGGCGAGTAGACGTGCTCTCCCTGGGCGAGTAGACGTGCTCTCCCTGGGCGAGTAGACGTGCTCTCCCTGGGCGAGTAGACGTGCTCTCCCTGGGCGAGTAGACGTGCTCTCCCTGGGCGAGTAGACGTGCTCTCCCTCGGCGAGTAGACGTGCTCTCCCTCGGCGAGTAGACGTGCTCTCCCTCGGCGAGTAGACGTGCTCTCCCTCGGCGAGTAGACGTGCTCTCCGCGGAGATCGCGCTTGTCGCCAAGGGGTCGCTGTTGCGCTCTGCCTCCGCCTACGTCATCGTACAAGCCGGCGTGATTTCTGCGACCTGCCGCTGGGCGGAGGTCGGCTGGTTGTGCGCTCGCGGAGCTGACGGCCCTCCAGTTCCGTATATGAGGGAACAAGCGACGCCGAGCACTCCCAGGGCAGCGCTGCCGAGCGGCTGCTCCAAGCCACCCGCCAGGCGGCTGGGCAGGGGTCCGTCTGGCTTCTCGGTGGCTTTCGCCCGGGTCAGAGAGGGGACCCGCGGGGCCGAACAAAGGCGCGGCGGTTTGGAGCGGCCGCTGGCGCACCCTCAGCGGTGTTGGATGGGTTTCGCTCGTCCGTGAGCCGGAGCCCAGCCCGGGCTCGGCAACGAAAGCGGGGAAAAGAAAAAAAGTTGACGAGTGGCTGGCGCCGGCCACTGCCGAAGTGTGGAACCCCCGAAGCGAAGTTTGCCCGGTGGGGCACGGGGGCAGAGAAAGCCGGGGAGACGTGGTGCCGGCGTCGGTCCCACCAAGAATGGAAAGCAAGCCC
>NW_027142903.1:95000-107500 GCF_026170545.1 Melanerpes formicivorus
GACGTGCTCTCCTTCCCAGGAGGTAGACGTGCTCTCCTTCCCGAGGAGGTAGACGTGCTCTCCTTCCCAGGAGGTAGACGTGCTCTCCTTCCCGAGGAGGTAGACGTGCTCTCCTTCCCAGGAGGTAGTGCTCTCCTTCCCAGGTGGTAGACGTGCTCTCCCTCGGTGAGTAGACGTGCTCTCCCTGAGCTGGCAGGTAGACGTGCTCTCCATGGCGAGGGGGGACTTAGTGCACTGAGCCGTGCGGCAGGAGGTAGACGTGCTCCCCGCGGCCGGGCGGGCACTTAGCGCGCGGAGGCTGGAACCGCGGGGTAGACGTGGTCCCCGGGACGAGGGCCGCCTGGTATCGCCCGCCCGGCCCCCAACCCCCCCCCCCCCGCGGCGGCGTAAATGAAGAGAGGCAGTCGGCATGAAACCTTCTTTTATTAAGTGTTGTTTTCATCGAGCGTCTTTCATTAAAGGTTGTGTTCTGAAGCAGTCTTTTCTTCAACAGCGCTGTTCTCCGGGGAGAAGGTCTGCCGGCATCTCTAGAAATCTCCCCCCGCCCCTGACCGCCTCCCCCCCCCGCCCCCGTTGCCGGTTTGCGCGGCGCCCCCCCTCCCGACGTTGCCTCTTGCCGCTACCCCCCGCCCCCCCCCCGCTGCCGGTTTGCGCGGAGCCCCCCCTCCCGACGTTGCCTCTTGCCGCTACCCCCGCCCCCCCCCCGCTGCCGGTTTGCGCGGAGCTCCCCCTTCCCGCCGTTGCCTCTTGCCGCTACCCCCCGCCCCCCCCCCGCTGCCGGTTTGCGCGGAGCCCCCCCTTCCCGCCGTTGCCTCTTGCCGCTACCCCCGCCCCCCCCCCGCTGCCGGTTTGCGCGGAGCCCCCCCTTCCCGCCGTTGCCTCTTGCCGCTACCCCCCGCCCCCCCCCCGCTGCCGGTTTGCGCGGAGCCCCCCCTTCCCGCCGTTGCCTCTTGCCGCTACCCCCCGCCCCCCCCCCGCTGCCGGTTTGCGCGGAGGCCCCCCTTCCCGCCGTTGCCTCTTGCCGTTACCCCCGCCCCCCCCCCGCTGCCGGTTTGCGCGGAGCGCCCCCGCCTGCCGTTGCCTCTCGCCGCGGCCACCACCGCCCCCTCCACACCCCCGGGCCCCCCGTTACCGGTTTGCGCGGAGCCCCCCCTCCCGACGTTGCCTCTTGCCGCTGCTGCCACCCCCAGCTCCCCACACCCCCCGGCTCCCGTTAGCGGTTTGCGCGGAGCCCCCCCTTCCCCCCTTCGCGGGCTGCCGCTTCCCTCCCGGGCTGCCCGGCTGCTCTCTAACCCCTGCGACCGAGGCGGCGCTGTTAGGGCGGCCGTGCCGGTGCCCCTTGCCGCAGCTAGCCTCTCGCCGCTGCCCCTCCCGTCCGTCGTCCCCCGTCCCCAAAAACTTGCTGCTCTCCACGCTGGAGCCTGCACGGGGGAGGTTGCGCTCCGCTCCTCCGGCCCTAAAGCCGCCCTCGCCCGCCCCCCCGGCTTGCCGCTTGGCTCGGCTGCCCGCCCCGCCCGCTAATCCCCCCAACGCCCCCACCCCAGAAACACCCCAGCCCTACCGCATGCCGCTCCCCCTCTCCCCGCTCTCGCTGACCGCTGCCACCCCCCCCCCACCCCTCCCCCCCGAAACAAACCCCCCAGCCCTACCGCATGCCGCTCCCCCTCTCTCCCTAGCCTGCCCCCCCCGCCGTCGCTTGCTGCCGCCGCCGCCGCCGCCGCCGCCGCCGCCGCCGGGACCCGCCTCGGTCTGGTGGCGCGCGCTCGGAGATCCCCGGCTACCCGTCCGTCCGTCCGTCCCTCCCTCCCGCCCCGCCCCGGGGGAGGGCCCGGGGCAGCGCGGGCAGGCGGGGAGCAAAAAAAAGGCGCGGGCGCCAAAAAACGTCGGGGTCCCGGGGTGGCGGAGGGGGGCGGCGGCGGGGGCGGCGGCGGGTACACGGCGCCGGGTCCAGGGCGCCGGGTCCAGCCCGTCCCGGGGCGGGGACAGGTGGTGTCGTCCGTCCCCGCCCCCGTAACCTGCTCTGAAGCATCCGCTTCCCGCCGCGGTTCGCCCTCCACCCCCCCGCCGCACACGCAGCTGCCGCTTCCCGCCGCCTCTGCCCCCCGCCCCGGGATCAACCACCCGCCGGGTCCAGCCGGTCCCGGTCCCGGGAACCTGCTCCCGGGGCCAGCCGGAGCCACGCCCCCTCCTCTGACGCTTCCAGCTGCCGCCTCCCCTCCCACCCCCCCAAACTCACACTGGCCCTCGCCGGCCCGCCCACCCGCCTACCTGCTTGCCCGCCGCCGCTGGGTGGCGTGCCGGACACTCTCGCACACAGGTACACAGACAGGGACACAGGGACACAGGCACTCAGGCACACAGGGACACAGGGACACAGGGACACAAGGACACAGGGACACAGGCACTCAGGCACTCAGGCACTCAGGGACACAGGGACACAGGGACACAGGGACACAGGGACACAGGCACTCAGGCACTCAGGGACACAGGGACACAGGGACACAGGCACTCAGGCACTCAGGGACACAGGGACACAGGGACACAGGCACTCAGGCACACAGGGACACAGGTGGCGGGCCGGAGGCCTCTCTCCACTGTGTGGCAGGGGTCCAAGAGCCACCCCAGCCCAACCCAGAGGGTCTTTTGCACCTCTCTAGAGGCCACCCAGAGACCCCAGGCCGCAGCAGAAGCCTCCCCCGCATGCTCTGCAGGCTTCCGACCCACCCCAGGCCGCACCAGAAGCCTCCCCCGCAAGCTCTGCAGGCTTCCGACCCACCCCAGGCCGCAGCAGAAGCCTCTCCCGCACGCTCTGCAGGCTTCCGACCCACCCCAGGCCGCAGCAGAAGCCTCTCCCGCACGCTCTGCAGGCTTCTCAGCCACCCCAGGCCGCAGCAGAAGCCTCTCCCGCACGCTCTGCAGGCTTCTCAGCCACCCCAGGCCGCACCAGAAGCCTCTCCCGCACGCTCTTCAGGCTTCTCAGCCACCCCAGGCCGCACCAGAAGCCTCCCCCGCACGCTCTGCAGGCTTCTCAGCCACCCCAGGCCGCACCAGAAGCCTCCCCCGCAAGCTCTGCAGGCTTCCGACCCACCCCAGGCCGCAGCAGAAGCCTCTCCCGCACGCTCTGCAGGCTTCCGACCCACCCCAGGCCGCAGCAGAAGCCTCTCCCGCACGCTCTGCAGGCTTCTCAGCCACCCCAGGCCGCAGCAGAAGCCTCTCCCGCACGCTCTGCAGGCTTCTCAGCCACCCCAGGCCGCACCAGAAGCCTCTCCCGCACGCTCTTCAGGCTTCTCAGCCACCCCAGGCCGCAGCAGAAGCCTCTCCCGCACGCTCTGCAGGCTTCTCAGCCACCCCAGGCCGCACCAGAAGCCTCCCCCGCACGCTCTGCAGGCTTCCCACCCACCCCAGGCCGCAGCAGAAGCCTCTCCCGCACGCCCTGCAGGCTTCTCAGCCACCCCAGGCCGCAGCAGAAGCCTCTCCCGCACGCTCTGCAGGCTTCTCAGCCACCCCAGGCCGCAGCAGAAGCCTCTCCCGCACGCTCTGCAGGCTTCTCAGCCACCCCAGGCCGCAGCAGAAGCCTCTCCCGCACGCTCTGCAGGCTTCTCAGCCACCCCAGGCCGCACCAGAAGCCTCTCCCGCACGCTCTGCAGGCTTCTCAGCCACCCCAGGGCGCACCAGAAGCCTCTCCCGCACGCTCTGCAGGCTTCTCAGCCACCCCAGGCCGCACCAGAAGCCTCTCCCGCACGCTCTGCAGGCTTCTCAGCCACCCCAGGCCCCAACAGAAGCCTCTCCCGCACGCTCTGCAGGCTTCCGACCCACCCCAGGCCGCAGCAGAAGCCTCTCCCGCACGCTCTGCAGGCTTCCGACCCACCCCAGGCCGCACCAGAAGCCTCCCCCGCACGCTCTGCAGGCTTCCGTCCCACCCCAGGCCGCACCAGAAGCCTCCCCCGCACGCTCTGCAGGCTTCCGTCCCACCCCAGGCCGCACCAGAAGCCTCCCCCGCACGCTCTGCAGGCTTCTCAGCCACCCCAGGCCGCAGCAGAAGCCTCCCCCGCACGCTCTGCAGGCTTCTCAGCCACCCCAGGCCGCAGCAGAAGCCTCCCACGCACGCTCTGCAGGCTTCTCAGCCACCCCAGGCCACAGCAGAAGCCTCCCCCGCACGCTCTGCAGGCTTCTCAGCCACCCCAGGCCCCAACAGAAGCCTCTCCCGCACGCTCTGCAGGCTTCCGACCCACCCCAGGCCGCACCAGAAGCCTCCCCCGCACGCTCTGTAGGCTTCTGACCCACCCCAGGCCCCAACAGAAGCCTCCCCCGCACGCTCTGCAGGCTTCTCAGCCACCCCAGGCCGCAGCAGAAGCCTCTCCCGCACGCTCTGCAGGCTTCTCAGCCACCCCAGGCCGCACCAGAAGCCTCTCCCGCACGCTCTGCAGGCTTCTCAGCCACCCCAGGCCCCAACAGAAGCCTCCCCCGCACGCTCTGTAGGCTTCTGACCCACCCCAGGCCCCAACAGAAGCCTCCCCCGCACGCTCTGCAGGCTTCTCAGCCACCCCAGGCCGCAGCAGAAGCCTCTCCCGCACGCTCTGCAGGCTTCTCAGCCACCCCAGGCCGCACCAGAAGCCTCTCCCGCACGCTCTGCAGGCTTCTCAGCCACCCCAGGCCGCAGCAGAAGCCTCTCCCGCACGCTCTGCAGGCTTCCGACCCACCCCAGGCCGCACCAGAAGCCTCCCCCGCACGCTCTGCAGGCTTCTCCACCACCACAGGCCGCACCAGAGGATCTTTTGCACCTCTCTGGACGCCACCCAGAGACTCCAGGCCGCACCAGAGGCCCCCCCCCCCAACCATTTACAGGCTGCAGTGCCAGCCTAGGCCCCGCTGGCAGCCTCCCTTGTCTGCTTTGGAAGGCCTCCCATCCACTCCAGACCTGCCTGGAGGCCTCCCTCGACTGCTCCCGGGGCCCTCGAAGCCACCCTAGGCCTTTCTGGAGGACCTGCTCGACCGCTCGGGCGGCTTCTGACGCACCCTCGGCCATCCGGCGCCCAGCAGCTCCCAGGGCCAGGCACCGGCCTCCCCCTCCGGCCGCCCCTGGGGCCGGGGGTGGCTCGGACTCGGCGCCCCCAACGTGTCGTCCCGTCCCCCCCCCGCCCCGCACCGCCGAACATTCGCTGCAGCCGAGGGCTTGCCGCTCGACGCCTACCCCACCCGCCCAGCCCCCCGCTGCGGCCCGGCGCTGCCCCGGCCGCTGCGCCCCGCCTCTCATCGCTCCCCCCACCCGGCAACCGGCCGCCGGGCACGGCAAGTCCCAGGGCAGGGAACAGGTGCTGCCGGGACCCCCGTGCTGGCTGCCGGCTTCCCGGGGCTGCCCCGGGCACGGACAGGTCGCCCCCCCGCCCCGGCGAATGTTCACCGAACCGGCTGCCGGCTGCCTTCGAGCACCCCCCCGCCCCCCGCCACTATCGTCCCCCCCCGCCCCCCCTCCGCCTCCGCTGCCGCTTCTCCCCGCACCGCCTCCACTGCCTCCCCCCGCCGCCGGCGAACGAGTCGCCGGATCCGTAGGGTGCCGGGAGCCCGAACGGCGAGCGGCTCCGGCTGCTGCCGGGACCGCGGGGATTCGAGCCGCTCCGGCCGCGGCCGGGACCCCGTGCCGGAAGCCGGCATCCCGGGACGGCCCCGGGACGGCCCCGGTCGCCGGCCGGGTGACGTTCAGCGAAGCGGCTGCCGCCAGTCTTTGGGCCTCCCCCGTGCCGGGGCCGCGGGGATTCGAGCCGGTCCGGCCGCGGCCGGGATCCCGGGCCGGACGATGGCTTCCCGGGCCGGTCCCGGTCGCCTCCCGGGTGACGTTCACCGAAGCGGCTGCCGGCTGTCTTCGAGCCCCCCCCCCCCCTCCGCCTCCGCTGCCGCTTCTCCCCGCACCCCCTCCACTGCCTCCCCCCGCCGCCGGCGAACGAGTCGCCGGATCTGTAGGGTGCCGGGAGCCCGAACGGCGAGCGGCTCCGGCTGCTGCCGGGACCGCGGGGATTCGAGCCGCTCCGGCCGCGGCCGGGACCCCGTGCCGGAAGCCGGCATCCCCGGACGGCCCCGGGACGGCCCCGGTCGCCGGCCGGGTGACGTTCACCGAAGCGGCTGCCGGCTGTCTTCGAGCCCCCCCCCCCTCCGCCTCCGCTGCCGCTTCTGCCCGCACCCCCTCCACTGCCTCCCCCCGCCGCCGGCGAACGAGTCGGCGGATCCGTAGGGTGCCGGGAGCCCGAACGGCGAGCGGCTCCGGCTGCTGCCGGGACCGCGGGGATTCGAGCCGCTCCGGCCGCGGCCGGGACCCCGTGCCGGAAGCCGGCATCCCGGGACGGCCCCGGGACGGCCCCGGTCGCCGGCCGGGTGACGTTCAGCGAAGCGGCTGCCGCCAGTCTTTGGGCCTCCCCCGTGCCGGGGCCGCGGGGATTCGAGCCGGTCCGGCCGCGGCCGGGATCCCGGGCCGGACGATGGCTTCCCGGGCCGGTCCCGGTCGCCTCCCGGGTGACGTTCACCGAAGCGGCTGCCGGCTGTCTTCGAGCCCCCCCCCCCCCTCCGCCTCCGCTGCCGCTTCTCCCCGCACCCCCTCCACTGCCTCCCCCCGCCGCCGGCGAACGAGTCGCCGGATCTGTAGGGTGCCGGGAGCCCGAACGGCGAGCGGCTCCGGCTGCTGCCGGGACCGCGGGGATTCGAGCCGCTCCGGCCGCGGCCGGGACCCCGTGCCGGAAGCCGGCATCCCCGGACGGCCCCGGGACGGCCCCGGTCGCCGGCCGGGTGACGTTCACCGAAGCGGCTGCCGGCTGTCTTCGAGCCCCCCCCCCTCCGCCTCCGCTGCCGCTTCTGCCCGCACCCCCTCCACTGCCTCCCCCCGCCGCCGGCGAACGAGTCGGCGGATCCGTAGGGTGCCGGGAGCCCGAACGGCGAGCGGCTCCGGCTGCTGCCGGGACCGCGGGGATTCGAGCCGCTCCGGCCGCGGCCGGGACCCCGTGCCGGAAGCCGGCATCCCGGGACGGCCCCGGGACGGCCCCGGTCGCCGGCCGGGTGACGTTCAGCGAAGCGGCTGCCGCCAGTCTTTGGGCCTCCCCCGTGCCGGGGCCGCGGGGATTCGAGCCGGTCCGGCCGCGGCCGGGATCCCGGGCCGGACGATGGCTTCCCGGGCCGGTCCCGGTCGCCTCCCGGGTGACGTTCACCCAAGCGGCTGCCGGCTGTCTTCGAGCCCCCCCCCCCCCTCCGCCTCCGCTGCCGCTTCTCCCCGCACCCCCTCCACTGCCTCCCCCCGCCGCCGGCGAACGAGTCGCCGGATCTGTAGGGTGCCGGGAGCCCGAACGGCGAGCGGCTCCGGCTGCTGCCGGGACCGCGGGGATTCGAGCCGCTCCGGCCGCGGCCGGGACCCCGTGCCGGAAGCCGGCATCCCCGGACGGCCCCGGGACGGCCCCGGTCGCCGGCCGGGTGACGTTCACCGAAGCGGCTGCCGGCTGTCTTCGAGCCCCCCCCCCCTCCGCCTCCGCTGCCGCTTCTGCCCGCACCCCCTCCACTGCCTCCCCCCGCCGCCGGCGAACGAGTCGGCGGATCCGTAGGGTGCCGGGAGCCCGAACGGCGAGCGGCTCCGGCTGCTGCCGGGACCGCGGGGATTCGAGCCGCTCCGGCCGCGGCCGGGACCCCGTGCCGGAAGCCGGCATCCCGGGACGGCCCCGGGACGGCCCCGGTCGCCGGCCGGGTGACGTTCAGCGAAGCGGCTGCCGCCAGTCTTTGGGCCTCCCCCGTGCCGGGGCCGCGGGGATTCGAGCCGGTCCGGCCGCGGCCGGGATCCCGGGCCGGACGATGGCTTCCCGGGCCGGTCCCGGTCGCCTCCCGGGTGACGTTCACCGAAGCGGCTGCCGGCTGTCTTCGAGCCCCCCCCCCCCCTCCGCCTCCGCGGCCGCTTCTCCCCGCACCCCCTCCACTGCCTCCCCCCGCCGCCGGCGAACGAGTCGCCGGATCTGTAGGGTGCCGGGAGCCCGAACGGCGAGCGGCTCCGGCTGCTGCCGGGACCGCGGGGATTCGAGCCGCTCCGGCCGCGGCCGGGACCCCGTGCCGGAAGCCGGCATCCCCGGACGGCCCCGGGACGGCCCCGGTCGCCGGCCGGGTGACGTTCACCGAAGCGGCTGCCGGCTGTCTTCGAGCCCCCCCCCCCTCCGCCTCCGCTGCCGCTTCTGCCCGCACCCCCTCCACTGCCTCCCCCCGCCGCCGGCGAACGAGTCGGCGGATCCGTAGGGTGCCGGGAGCCCGAACGGCGAGCGGCTCCGGCTGCTGCCGGGACCGCGGGGATTCGAGCCGCTCCGGCCGCGGCCGGGACCCCCGTGCCGGAAGCCGGCATCCCGGGACGGCCCCGGGACGGCCCCGGTCGCCGGCCGGGTGACGTTCAGCGAAGCGGCTGCCGCCAGTCTTTGGGCCTCCCCCGTGCCGGGGCCGCGGGGCTTCGAGCCGGTCCGGCCGCGGCCGGGATCCGGGGCCGGACGATGGCTTCCCGGGCCGGTCCCGGTCGCCTCCCGGGTGACGTTCACCGAAGCGGCTGCCGGCTGTCTTCGAGCCCCCCCCCCCCCTCCGCCTCCGCGGCCGCTTCTGCCCGCACCCCCTCCACTGCCTCCCCCCGCCGCCCGCGAACGAGTCGCCGGATCTGTAGGGTGCCGGGAGCCCGAACGGCGAGCGGCTCCGGCTGCTGCCGGGACCGCGGGGATTCGAGCCGCTCCGGCCGCGGCCGGGACCCCGTGCCGGAAGCCGGCATCCCCGGACGGCCCCGGGACGGCCCCGGTCGCCGGCCGGGTGACGTTCACCGAAGCGGCTGCCGGCTGTCTTCGAGCCCCCCCCCCCCTCCGCCTCCGCTGCCGCTTCTCCCCGCACCCCCTCCACTGCCTCCCCCCGCCGCCGGCGAACGAGTCGGCGGATCCATACCGTCCCGAGAGCCCGAGGCGGCGGCACCCAGTGCGGGTCCGGCCGAGGCCGGGACCCCGTGCCTGTCGCAGGCTTCCCGGGACGGCCCCGGAACGGCCGCGGTCGCCGGCCGGGTGACGTTCTCCGAAGCGGCTGCCGGCTGTCTTCGAGCCCCCCCCCCCCCTCCGCCTCCGCTGCCGCTTCTGCCCGCACCTCCTTCACTGCCTCCCCCCGCCGCCGGCGAACGAGTCGGCGGATCCGTAGGGTGCCGGGAGCCCGAACGGCGAGCGGCTCCGGCTGCTGCCGGGACCGCGGGGATTCGAGCCGCTCCGGCCGCGGCCGGGACCCCGTGCCGGATGCCGGCATCCCGGGACGGCCCCGGGACGGCCCCGGTCGCCGGCCGGGTGACGTTCAGCGAAGCGGCTGCCGCCAGTCTTTGGGCCTCCCCCGTGCCGGGGCCGCGGGGCTTCGAGTCGGTCCGGCCGCGGCTGGGACCCCGTGCCTGTCGCAGGCTTCCCGGGACGGCCCCGGAACGGCCGCGGTCGCCGGCCGGGTGACGTTCACCGAGGCGACTGCCGGCTGTCTTCGAGCCCCCCCCCCCCCTGCCGGAGCCGCGGGGATACGAGCCGGTCCGGCCGCGGCCGGGACCCCCGTGCCGGAAGCCGGCATCCCGGGACGGCCCCGGGACGGCCCCGATCGCCTCCTGGGTGACGTTCACCGAAGCGGCTGCCGGCTGTCTTCGAGCCCCCCCCCCCTCCGCCTCCGCTGCCGCTTCTCCCCGCACCCCCCTCCACTGCCTCCCCCCGCCGCCCGTGAACGAGTCGCCGGATCTGTAGGGGGCCGGGAGCCCGAGGCGGCGAGCGGCTCCGGCTGCTGCCGGGACCGCGAGGCTTCGAGCCGGTCCGGCCGCGGCCGGGATCTCGTGCCGAACGTCGTCTTCCCGGGACGGTCCCGGGAGGGCCCCAGTCTCCTCCCGGGTGACGTTCACCGAAGCGGCTGCCGGCTGTCTTCGAGCCCCCACCCCTGCCGTGGCCGCGGGGATTCGCCCCGGTCCGGCAGCTGACGGTTCCCTGTGTCGGACGCCGGCTTCCCGGGACTGCCCCGGGACAGCCCCGGTCGCCTCCCGGGTGACGTTCACCGAAGCTGCTGCCGCCTGTCTTTGTCCCCCCCCCCCCGTGCTCTCCCTCAGGCGGGAGGTAGACGTGCTCTCCCTCGGCGAGTAGACGTGCTCTCCCTCGGCGAGTAGACGTGCTCTCCCTCGGCGAGTAGACGTGCTCTCCCTCGGCGAGTAGACGTGCTCTCCCTCGGCGAGTAGACGTGCTCTCCCTGGGCGAGTAGACGTGCTCTCCCTCGGCGAGTAGACGTGCTCTCCCTCGGCGAGTAGACGTGCTCTCCCTCGGCGAGTAGACGTGCTCTCCCTGGGCGAGTAGACGTGCTCTCCCTGGGCGAGTAGACGTGCTCTCCCTGGGCGAGTAGACGTGCTCTCCCTCGGCGAGTAGACGTGCTCTCCCTGGGCGAGTAGACGTGCTCTCCCTGGGCGAGTAGACGTGCTCTCCCTGGGCGAGTAGACGTGCTCTCCCTGGGCGAGTAGACGTGCTCTCCCTGGGCGAGTAGACGTGCTCTCCCTGGGCGAGTAGACGTGCTCTCCCTCGGCGAGTAGACGTGCTCTCCCTCGGCGAGTAGACGTGCTCTCCCTGGGCGAGTAGACGTGCTCTCCCTGGGCGAGTAGACGTGCTCTCCCTGGGCGAGTAGACGTGCTCTCCCTCGGCGAGTAGACGTGCTCTCCCTGGGCGAGTAGACGTGCTCTCCCTGGGCGAGTAGACGTGCTCTCCCTGGGCGAGTAGACGTGCTCTCCCTGGGCGAGTAGACGTGCTCTCCCTGGGCGAGTAGACGTGCTCTCCCTCGGCGAGTAGACGTGCTCTCCCTCGGCGAGTAGACGTGCTCTCCCTCGGCGAGTAGACGTGCTCTCCCTCGGCGAGTAGACGTGCTCTCCGCGGAGATCGCGCTTGTCGCCAAGGGGTCGCTGTTGCGCTCTGCCTCCGCCTACGTCATCGTACAAGCCGGCGTGATTTCTGCGACCTGCCGCTGGGCGGAGGTCGGCTGGTTGTGCGCTCGCGGAGCTGACGGCCCTCCAGTTCCGTATATGAGGGAACAAGCGACGCCGAGCACTCCCAGGGCAGCGCTGCCGAGCGGCTGCTCCAAGCCAACCGCCAGGCGGCTGGGCAGGGGTCCGTCTGGCTTCTCGGTGGCTTTCGCCCGGGTCAGAGAGGGGACCCGCGGGGCCGAACAAAGGCGCGGCGGTTTGGAGCGGCCGCTGGCGCACCCTCAGCGGTGTTGGATGGGTTTCGCTCGTCCGTGAGCCGGAGCCCAGCCCGGGCTCGGCAACGAAAGCGGGGAAAAGAAAAAAAGTTGACGAGTGGCTGGCGCCGGCCACTGCCGAAGTGTGGAACCCCCGAAGCGAAGTTTGCCCGGTGGGGCACGGGGGCAGAGAAAGCCGGGGAGACGTGGTGCCGGCGTCGGTCCCACCAAGAATGGAAAGCAAGCCCGTCCAGGCACGGCGAGAGAGAGCCCGGTAAGGGGCAGAGAGAGTTCCCAGCACTGGACCCTCTTCACGGGGGTTCCCCCCCATGGCCAAAGCCGCAGCCCGCGGGGGCACGGCATCTAAGGGAAAAGCCAGCGGCGGTGACTGGCCACTCGTATGCTATGGAGCCCGGCATGGGGGGAGGAGGGCAAGCCGGTGCCCCAGCACGGCTTCCTCCTGGCTCCAGAGGGGCGCCCCGTGATGGAGATGTAACTCGGTGCAGCTTGAGGGAAAATGCAAGCCCACATTTCGGGGAGGCAGAGGTGCCCTGTGAGCCGGTGCGGCCCGGTGCAGCTTGCCCCCCCCCCCCATCTCTGGAGGGCGCCCCGTTTGCTCCGCCGGCGTGTTGCCCGCACGCCGAGCCCCGTGCCTACTGGCTGCTCCCGAGGGCGGTGGCGGGTGCGCGTGGCTGTGTCTGTCCCAGAAGAGCGAGGCCGTGGGGCCTCCGCTGGCTTCCTTTCCTTCTGTCCTTGTTGATCGATGAGGCCTTTCGGGTCGCGTCGGAAAGGGCCCCCGGCCGGCAGGGCAAGGGCGGTCTTCCTTTCCACTTCGCTTCCCGTCGCGTGTGAGGTGTCGTCCTCGTTCCCCCAGCCCCGAGCGGCTCGAGCGGGGGGGAGCCGTGGCGTTAGCGGCCCGGCGCGTGCCTTGCCGCATCCTCCCCTTTCCACCTCCCCCCCGGCGCTGGGGCAGGGTTCGGGGACCGGTCTACCGCAACCGGCTTTGTGACTGCTGCGTGGCCCCGTGAGTTTTCAGGTGTCCTAAAACGCGTGAGGCGCCGGTGTCGTCCTCGGTTCCGGGTACCCGCGGGTGCCGGCCGCGAGCAGCTGCGTGTGGCGGGGGTTGGCCGAGCCGAGAGCGAGGCGGCGGCGTCGCGAAAGTTAAAAGGGGCTAAAAGCGGCGCCGCGCGTGAGGCCTCACCTGCCCGGGTGGGGTCCCCGAGGGTTCCTCCCTAAATGAAACCTCTAGCCTGAGAAGGGCGGCTTTGTGGCCCGTACCCCCGCCCGCTGCC